>NC_056745.1:515315853-515323353 GCF_019279795.1 Protopterus annectens
AAATCTAAGTAATACATACAAGGATTGACATGGGTTGATAAAGTATTGAACACTGTGTGGCTAGCATCCACTGTAGAACCCTCATGTAAAATTTGTCTAAGGGTACTAGAGTTAATACCACTGCAATTGATCCTACAGCCTGAAGGACCAAGTGGGCTGAAACCTTGGTACTGCAGACTTTTTTGCTGACCTGTGTTCTTAAGGTCTGAACTCTTAGAAGACACATTGAAGCTATCACTAACTTTGTGTTTAACAGTGCTCCTATAAATTCCAAATTTAGAGTAGGTTCCATAGGAGACTTTTTGTAGTTTATGGTTATCCCCAGATGAAAGCAATTCTGGAGAATCTGATCTCTTGCCTCTATTACTTGATGCCTGGTTGGGGCTGTAATGAGCCAGTCATCTAGATATGGAAACACCCAGAATCCTTGCAGTCTCAAGTGAGTTGCTACTACTGCCATGCATTTGGTGAACACCTTGGGGGCTGTGGTGAGACCAAAGTTCAGAACTCTGAATTGGTAATAACTGCCTTCCAGCTGGAAGCGGAAGTACCTTCTGGATCATCTGTTCATCTTTATGTGATAATACACATCCTGAAGGTCTAACAAGCATATCCAGTTGTCTTTTCCCAAAAATGGATGAATGGACTGAACCATGACCATCTGAACTTTAGTGCGTTGTACTGATTTAAGTTGCTGAGATCCAAGATTGGTCTCCAGTCCCCTGATTTCTTTGGTACTACAAAGAATCTTAAGTAAGTTCTGGATTCTATCTGGTCTGGCAGGACCCTCTTGGATGACTTTTTCTAGCACCTTCTGTATGTGAATTGCTGCTGGTTCCCTCTGACTAGGTGGAACATCATGAATTTTTCTTAAGATTGGAGGTGGAAGGGAAAAGGGTATTACATAACCTCTGGAAATGATCCTCTGCACCCAAGTATCTGTCAACTCTAGCCAGGTTCTCTCTTACAGGGATAAATGACCCCCAACTTCCTTCAGAGGGGAACAATTGGGCCTCCTTTCAGGAGAGCTGGAAGGGTCTATAAAGAACGAATCTCTGCACTTGCCTCAGAAAAAGGGAGTAATCCATTTAGAATACATTTATTCTTTTGCTCAACCAGAGCTCTTGGATTGAAGGAGTGGCAAACAGAGCAGTCCTCTTGGAGGTGGAGTGGTCCTAAACAATATACATGTAAGGTATGTGTAGCAGAGAAATAATCTTGTGACCGCACTTAGTGCATCTTTTAAACCCAGCTGGGACTTTGTCTTTAACGACCATGTTAAACAAGTTCAGTGACTATTCCTACAGAAAGGAAGGAATTATATAACAAAATTTAATACATATATATATATATATATATATATATATATATATATATATAAAATAAATGTAAAGGAAACGGCTACCAATAATGGTATTAAAACAGAAATTACACCGTAGAGTAGAGAAAAGGGGAGTACTAACTACAGTACTCAGGAAGCACGAGAGTACAAAAGGGTAAGGAAGAACTAACAGATAAAGCTGTATGATAAAAAAAGGGAATAGTTAGAAAGGAAGGAAAATGTAATTAGAATTAAAAAAAAACCTTAAGAAGGAAAAAAATTCAACTTATCAGAAGAATTGCTTGAGAGAGAGCACAGACTCCATGTCTTTCACTGGAAGCGGTTAAACGCGATCTGAGGTACTTGGGGTTAGTGTGTTGTAGGCAAGGGGGTAGCTTGAGAGTTTTCTTGTTGCCACAAGCTTTTGAAATGGCAGAGTTGGATCCAAGGGATTGGATCCGAAACCATAAGATGAGGACAGAATGAAAACTGACATCAGATTTATCAGTTCTACTAACATGTTACTAAAATATTTTTTCCTCAAACCTCATTTTTTTAAAAGCTTGCTCATGCAAATGACTTTCTCTTTCTTTCCACTTTGTTTTACACCACTGCTGAACTCATGCATTTGATTTTATTCATAACCCACAAAATGTTTTATTTATTGATACGTACTGTTGTCTTTTGTAAAACTCTGCTTTTGTTTTTTCTAAGTGTTCTATCAGCATTCATTCTGTTAAGAAAAATTACTATTACTTTAATCAATTTATCTGTTTTTTTTATTTTTTTTTTTTATTTTTACCTTTTGTATGTGTTGTTATACTTGGAACTTTTCTTCTTGAGCCTTTGCTGAAAAGAGGCAATTTATACCTAGACAGACAACCCTGGTAAACAAATGATAAAAAATAAATTTGGACATTTTCTTGCTAACCTGTTATAACAGCTCCAAATGTGTTACCCTGACTCCTCTCTCTCTACACCCCCCCCTTTCTACTTCAAAATGGTTTGTCCACAATAAACCAATAAACAACACAAAAGCGGCGCACTGCAGAATGTCTTCTTTAACATTTCTCAAATCATTTAGCATCTTACCTCCAATTCCATATTATGCATTTTCATCTCATTCTGAAAAATTCACTTTTCTTTGGATAGTAGGTACTGCTGTAAACATCTTAAGTGAAAACAACTACAATTTCAGACCTATGTCCCACCTCTTCTGTTGCCTTTTCTCGACAAGCTATTAGAAAAAGTTGTCAGAAAGCAATTCGATGAATATCGTCAATACATTATCCCACACTAACAACTTAATTAAACCTTCCCTGTGATATAAACAGGACCTGCAGAGACAGAGGTATGTATCCCAGAGACTGCTCATTCTCTAGAACAGGCTACACATCCATGTATAGTAGAGTTCCTCCCTAACCCAATTCAAGTGCAACTTGGACAACTGGATGGGGAACTGGAAATTCAACCCTGGTTTGGTACCTATCTCTGTAACGGACACAGGCAGGCTGTAAACTGTTCATCTCCCAGGCCCCTGCTTGTAAATGTTTAATCTCCCAAGCTCTTGCTTACACTACCAAGGGTACCAGAACTTGCCAGATTTGGGATGGATGGCTAGGCATAAAAAGTTCCCAGTGGTCATTAACTTCATATACACCTATGAACCATGGGTTCAAACAAGGGCACAGTTTACTGTGCTACTCACATTTACCAGCTGTATAAAAATAACAGATGGAAATTAACTACTTTGTTGTTTACTAACCTTAGCAAAGCTCTTAACTTGGCCTCACAGCCACAAATGGCTGATGAGATTATAGATTGTGGGCTTAATAACGACATCACTCTGTTCTGACAACCTGTCTGATGGTGCAGCCAGAGTCCTTGTACAAAACGAGGCATCTTGATCAGGAGAAATGTCCTAGTAAGCTCATTATTGGGCCTCTGTTCTCATTCATCTTAAACTTCCTTCACTTTTAAAGTATATTATAGTTGTATACGTAAACTTAACATAACAGAAGATGTCTGAATAGATCACGGTAGCATAAAGCTACAGCAGATATTTGCCTGAAAATTTTTGGGTGCCTTCCTTGCTCACCTTAAATCTATTGAAGAATGGGCACCGAAACTCGGAGCCTTCTTGCTTCTAAGTAAGGGAGGTTGCAGCTAGATGATACGTCAGGTCGTGAAAGGTCAAATTGCATAATCCTATGTCATGCCAGAAACGGGGAATAAAGGTGAGCGGGACTGCATCATGTCCATGGAAAAATAAAAAGAAACGTGTGCATGCGCACACTTATGTATGCACCAATGTAGACATGGAGATGGAGGAAGGGTGTTAGTAACTCCAACAATGATTTACTTGAACAAATACTATTATAGTAAGGTTACTTACACAGGTGCACTATGTTCATTATTATATCAGTTTTGCAGTAGCACAATGCTTTATGGGATGATTGCCAAAGCTTAGAAAGAAATGAAGGGTGATGAATGCAGGACCCAAGTCCAGCAATGAATAACAGAACTAGCAAACCCAGTTACGGCTTTGGAAAAAGAATCTATATTATTGTGGTTACTGAATGCATGCCCTGGGGACCAAGTTTCTCGATCTAGAATAGTTCTAGTGGAGTGTGCCCTAACATTCTTTTTCTTGGGGTGGAGTGGGGGGGGGGGATTTTTCATGGTAATAATAGCAGAATTGAATAGTCTAGGATAATCATCTGGATATGGTCTACTTGGAAATCGGTTGCCCTTTTTCCTTATCTTCAAAGGAAACAAGATTTGGAGTGATAATATGAAGTGGTTTGTCTTATCCAAGCAGTATCTGAGCTGTCTGTGGACATCCAGAAAATGAAGAATTCTTTCCCCTCCGTTTTTTGGCTGGAGAAAGAAAACCATAATGAGGGATTCGAGTGTCACCCTATCCTAATGAAAGGCTAAAAATGGCTGAACAGTCATGAGAACTTGCAACTCAGATAATCTATCCAAAGTCAGACCAATCAGCTCTCTTCCAGGTAAGGAACTTTAAGGATATACTAGCCGCAGACTCAACTGGAGCAAAAGCCAGTTTCTCCAACACAAAATTAAGATCTCAGGATGGAGCCACCTGTATCCTAGGTATTCCAATATGTAAAACCCCTTTTAAAAACTGTTTGACTTGGAAAGAATAAACGGGAAATCAAGAAACAGACGGGATGAAAGATGTACTTTGACAGGAGTGTAATACAGGCCAGACTTCAGCAATTCACACAGGCACTGGAGCACCACAGGGGCCCCTGCCTGTGTTGGATTCTGATCTCTACTACACAGCCAAGTATAAAATCTATTTCATTCATCTAAACATGATTTTCTAGTAGCAAGTTTTCTAGCCTTCTTTATTACTTGTCGCACAGCCTATGTAAAGAGATGACTAACTGGAATTAAAAACCTATCATCCAAACAGTCAGGTATAGTATGCTTAGAATGTTGGGATGGATAAGAGAGTCCTTGTCCTGTGTAAGTCCACTCTATGAGAACGTTTTTGGTAACTGCCCCCAGCCTGGTACATAAGGACAACCAATGTCTATGCCAAAAGGGAAGTTAACCATGAGAATCTTGGGATAGTCCTTTTTTATACAGCATTATTGAATGCTCACTTAAGACAACAGGTACACACACGCAAATAGAAAATAAAAGAAAACAAAACATTACCATTGTTTACGTAAGCTATACATTACATATATTTTTTTTTAATATGAACTGTTATTCAGTCCAACATTACATAAATTGCTCAATTCCTGCCTTCCCTTAAACCTCAGTCCTCATGAACATAATTCTGGATGTAGGATTTATGTAATTTGCTCCTCCCCTTTTCTTAAATCTCACTTCCAGTTCTTTTATTTCTCTCTGCAGTATTCAATACTTTAAATACAGCTGATTTTGATATCCATTTTTTGGCAGCCAAAAGAACTGAACTTAAGGCCTTACTATCTAGGCTATTCAGATCCTATGCTCAGGTCAAAAGGATAATTTCCATAGTTACAGGCATTTGCTCCCCAATACTTCTGACGGTGTCGGTGTGTTCTGTGGGAATTTTTTAAATCTGCTAACTCATTACACTCCAAAAAGTACTTTTTCCAGTTATTGCTTTCCTCCACATCACATCTCCAACATTTGCTGTCTACATGAGGAAATTTTTTGGGGGTATAAAAATACTTATTTAATTCGTATTCATTTATTAACACTTGTTTTGGCATATACATAAAATACAGTTACAAGACATGAGAAGGAATATAAAATATAGGCAAGTGTACATATGCATGAGAATAAAAGCTTTACAACAGCTTACATAAATGTCACTTGGAAACACAGTATGACACAAGTTGCATAGGTATATACACTTATTAGAAACGGACACTGGCTTGTACATAGCAAATAAGAGACACAGTATTGCAAAACATACTGTGCCTATGCAAACACTTCCAAGCAAAAAATTCTACACCTTCTAGACTTTGTTGCACACTTGGGATCCATACATGTGCATTCCCATTGTTCCCTTTTAAACTGTTTTTCCAGTCTCTCTTCCCAATCTTTTCATTCTAACTTCCTGTGATTGATTCTTATAGTTATCATGCAGTATTCTGCACAGCCTAACTATTCCCTTTTTAACAGCAACTTCTGTTCCAAATTCAATTAAAAATTCTACTAGAGCAGGTCTCTCACTTATGACTTCTCTATCCCCTTTTCTCTTTGCCGATACTCCGAAATCAATCCCTGGTAGGGAAGGCAGTCTTAACTTGCAGCCCAAACTTCTTTGTCGCACACCATTCTATTACCTTTTCCTCTCTATTTGCTCTCAATACATTGGTTTAGTTTTCTCTAGTAAATTCAAGCCCCATCTTGCCTATTTTCTGTATCTCTACTTACAGTAATCCCTAATGACAAAATCTCCTTTTGACATTTCTGTGATGACTTACTTCTTAGAATACTTTCTGTAACTTTATGACTATAATATTCTGCACAGTGGCTGTTATTCTCCTTAAGGATCTGCAGCAAAATCCCACTCTCTTTCCTGAACTCAACCCCCCCATTCCATCACCACCTCTCTCCACTTTGAGTTATAACCTTCTGCTTGGGCTATACATGAGCCTTAACTGCATAGTTCTAAACCATCCCCTCAAGTCAAGTAATCCTAAACCACCATGTTCTACCGGGAGGATCAACTTACCTCACTTAACTCTTGCCCTCCCAAGTAAAATTTCTTCAACTTTCTGCTAATTATTGTCCACAACTTCTTCTCATGTTGATAAAAATATGTATGGCCTGTTTATAAAACTAAAGGAAGTAAACATTTTCACTGCTAGTATCTTACTACCCATATCCATAAACAAGAGATTTCAGTTTCTCGTTTCTTGTAATTTTTCTTTAGCCTCTTCCACATATCCATAGCTGCTATAACAGAAGCCTTTTTAATCCATACTCGTAAATATTTCATCTTATCGTGTCCCCAAAATATAGGTACTGCTGAAACAATGTGTGTGTGGGTACATAATTTACGGCTATAGCCTTTGTTTCATCTTCATTAATTTTACATCCTGAAAAAACAAGAAACGCTCTCAAAATGTTCCATAACACTGAAATGTCTTTTTCTGCATTTATCAAGTACAAAATATAATCTCCAAATAAAGCTGTCTTTTCTTGATTACCATACACATTATGTAATTGAATTTTTGTATCCCTTACTTTCTTTGCTAATGGCTCTAAATATAAATCAAATAAAAAAGGAAAGAGGACACCCCCTCTGCCTGGTTCCTCTTTTCAAACCTGACCGCCTTAAAAAACTCCATATTATGACATACTATGTCACATATCGCCTACTCAGAGGCGATGTCTGCTTAACATCACAGCCAGCCTTAGGCATAGGCCAACTAGGCGGCCACCTAGGGTGCTGCTTTAGTAGGGGCACTTTTCCAGTATTTATTTGGTGTAGGTAGACAAGGATGGGGGCACCTGGGTGGTGAGGGGGGGCACCATGGAGCCCTTTTGCCTAGGGCACCAGCTGACGTAAGGCCACCGCTGCTTAACATACAAGGCCATGTCAAACCCAGAGCTGTTGGACATGCTACACTTAAAGAAATCCCAATCCCTCAGAGCCACACGCTCCAGGGATCTAAACATTGTCATCAGAATAAACAAAACAT
>NC_056745.1:515328353-515450853 GCF_019279795.1 Protopterus annectens
CTCACAGTGGCAGACAACCCCAAAGTCAGCTCCTTAATCACTGTTCCTATGCTACATGAAGTTACAAATGCACTACCTACATATTTCTTGAACATTAATCAGATCCATATGGGCCTACCCAATGGTTAAGGAGTTTACCTTACAGACACAGAGTACAGGATTTAATTCTTACATGGGTAACTGGCTAGGCTAAAAATGGCCCACAAGAGCAGTTAACCTGGTACTAATCTATGAACCTTGGAAAACCTACGTCAAATCTTCACTTCACCTCCATGTAGCTAGGGCAGGGGTCTGCAACCTGTGGCTCTGCACCCCCTGCAGTGGCTCCCTATAACTTTGCACGACATGCACTAAGAGCGATCGAATGATGAATTTTAAATATTGCTCTTATAAACTTGCTAGAATAACATGGTTTATTTTACCATGCATTCCACTCACAGTGAGAGCGATTGAGCAATTCCTTGGCAGAATCAGCATCTCCTGAAAGGTTTCCGTACCTCTCCAACATACTTCTGAAACTCAACCACAAGAAATCTGGACATAACCACAAATAAAGGGGGAACAAAGGAAGAAAAATACTGACAGATTTTAAATATTGCTCAAACTTAGAAACTTGCTTGAATAACACTGTTTCTGTTAACATGCATTTTCCACACACAAACACGCACACAGTTACTTGTCAACTGTACAGATTTTCACAGAATGTCCTGATTTTTGCCTCATATTTTTGGTCTGTTTCTCATAACATTGTGGTTTTCTGGCAAATCATTGGCAAATTATTTAGGGCTGAAGTCAGAAAATATAGACAGACATTTGAGCTTCAGACTTCATACCATTCAAAAAATTCATGCTAATGGAAAACCTGTTCTATCAACTTTCTAATTTTGTAAGAGCAATATTTAAAAAGTGTCCGTATTTTTTGGCCTTTGCCTCCCCCATTATTTATGGCTTTGTCCAGATTTCTTGCTCTAAAAGAATGAAAGGTATGACGCACACATTGACAGCAATTGAGCGATCCCAATAAAAACCTAAACAAAGGAACAAAAATAGGGAAAGATTTTAAATATTGCTCTTATAAACTTAGTTCTTTTATATATAGTATAATGACTATATATAAAACTTAATACGCTATCTTCATTTTACGGGTCAAATATATTTTGTGGCCCCAGATGAATTTTATTTGGTAGGAGAAAGGCCAAAATAGCTCTTCTGATAGTGAAGGTTGCAGATCCCAGAGCTAGGGAGACCTACTATTGCCAATCCAAAAGTACATATTTTCAACTTGACTTTTACCACTAGCCTACTTCTTTTCAATATTAAGCAATCACAGATGTTATGCCCAACCAAAAAGTTAACCCCATAAGATCACTTGATTTTTTTTTTGACCCAACATTTGCCCTTTTAGGGAATTCTCAAGCTTGTATATACTCAATTACCGGATTAAATTAATGACAGTTGTAGTTTTCTACCCTCAGCATCAAGGTTTCAGAGTTTGTCACAGTACTAATACTACACTGCTCTCAACCACAGACTAATTCTACAACAATGGATAAGCATTTGAATAAGTGGATGACAGTCCACTCCTCCAGAGGTTAGCCACTTATACATTCAGCAGTGCAGAGATTAGCCACTTCTGGATTCAGCAATGCTGTCAAATGGTGTACTTCCTTTGTTGCTCACTCTATGTCAGCTATACAGGCACCTTTAATGGGGGGGCACAGCAAAGTTCTGTCTTGGTACCTCCTATTATCAGCATTTATCAATAATTTGCATTTAATCTGCACTCAGTAAAACTAAAATTATTCTGAAAAAAAGTGTAATTCTGAAGTCAGGATCCTCTATGAAAACATTGCAGAAACAATTACAGAATTATTTTGTTCAGGTTTGGTACTGGCTTCTCGACAACAAACAAATAACTGGAAGAAATCTATGATGATGGCATTCATACTTCCATAAACTTTCTTGCAACCTCAAAATCAGTATTACTGTAGATGCTTTACAAAAGATTCTTGGGTGTTTGGTTAGACCTATCACTTACATTTAACCTGCATACAAAAATGACTACTAACAAGATCCTGAGGGAGCTAAATGTTGTTTACAGATTATCCGGTATTTATGGAAGCTTGGCTATCCATAGGCTTATATGCCCTAGCACCTAAGCTTGAGTGTGCTCTCCCCATCGCTGTCCCTAACTCACACAGCAATATGGCACTATTACAGATGGCTCCCCAGTCCCAGTCACAGCTATGGCTTCTCTGCTGATTAACATATTGAATTTTAAGCTAGCTAATTAGGACTACTGCCCACCCTCAGTAAGAAGGCTCCAAAAATAAGAAATCTTTCATACTTGCTGGCTCCAACAGCCATGGCAAACTTACTTTCAAGAATTTCACTGAACCCTGGTTAAAATTTGAAAGCAGGTTTGAAAAGGGCAGCTCCAAAACAGCACCAGCATCATGGTATAGCCTACCCCAAGAGTGAGAATTATAGATGAATATACTGCTTTAACAGCTCACTTGAATATCCCAAGGAAACAGTTATCTGTTCTATTGCCTTTTTAGTGGACATGTTCAGTTCTGAAAATAATGTTCAGATATTGCGGAAACACTATTAATTGGGTGCTTTTGCTCTCTCGTGGAACCTTATTAAACTGTAATTAATTAGATCACCCATATTTAAAAGAAAAAAAAAAAACGACCAAATCATATGATCAGAAACTTACCAATCAAACTCACACTCAAAAAACAAACATACCCAAAAAACACACAATGATAATTTAATATTAAAGTTTGACTGCCAGTATTTGCATGTGGCATTTTATACTACTGTTTCAATGATACTTGGAAGATGATCAGCTGTTAAATATAGTTGCCATTTAAGTTCCTTCCCTCCAGGACACTATTAAAATTGCCATTTCTAAAACTAATTCTGATTGACTACAAAAATATGTTTTTTTTTTTTAATGCTGCGCATACTTGACTGTGTTTATAAAGGGCATTATGTATATCATTTGTTTTAATAGCATAAACATGTACCTTAATTCTATCAGGCAGTTTTCTACGAGTTCCACACATAGGTAAACGTCAGTCTTTCAACAGTTTCTATGTAAACTATGCCCATACTGTTACAAGTACAAGGTTGTTTAGCCCCAAAAGTTTAAGACGTGGTAAATGTAAAACAGGGCCTGAGAATGTACAACTACATGCTCTGCCCCCCCCCCCCCCCCCAGATTGGCTAGACATGTGGCTACTACAGTTTCAAAAGCAAAGAAAGAAGACAAAATAGGACAGTGAAACTTACAGCAATAGCACTGCCTATCTTTTGCTTAAACTTTCTGGTTACAAAGTTAAGTGACCCAATGAAAATGCATGTAATAGTGATGCAACACTGGAAATTTTTTTTAGAGGAATAAGTGGAACCACAACTGTCAGTAAGAAAATCTGAGCGAATTGTGGGCCAGAACCATTACGTAACAGATTGGACTTACAAAGTTCTCAGACCCAAGGATCAGCAATCATTATTGGTTCTAATGACAACTACATTCCCAAATAATTATTCAACAAGGAATCAAGGTAGAGGTAGGAAATACATGCAAAGATGAGCTCAAGTACAAAACAGCTGAATAGTTTACAGCTGGACAGTCTTAGTAAAGGACTAAGATTTATTCTTTTAGACCTCACTAATTTAACAAGCACTGATCAATCTCATTGCTTGCACAAACACTTAATACACAATATATTCATAAGAATATTTCAACCTTTGAGGTTTTAGAAACTGCAATGTTTAAGAAGCTTAGTATTTACTGTCTGGCATTGTTTTCTCTTAATATATTTGTAGAAATGTGTTACAGATTCAAGGATGTTATTAAACAGTACGAACACCAAGAAGGTTTATAATTTAACTTATGAAGAAAATCAAGAGAAAAGAATAGACTAATATGGGAGATGCACATATTATTAAGCAGGACAACAGCAATAACTTGGTAATTACGGACAATTGATTATATCAGTAAATTGCATGTCATTCTTCTTGATGGTGATGTGTACAATTAATAACAGTTGTAAAAAAAAATCATGATGCATTTCTAGAATAATTTTCACAGGGGTACATGAGCACTGACATATTCAAATTATATGAGTGTGAACTAACCCAGAACAGGAGTTTTGTTTTAGGTTCCCAAGATCCATAAAGATGTGTCTGACCTACCTTTCCAACCTGCCACTGGAAATGGGGACCAAAAAGCAGTTTATTAATAAATATTCGGATCATGTATTAAATGATTTACTTGATATTCCTAGTTATATACATAAGGCTTGCAGCAACTTAAATTGTTTATGACAACACTGCATGTCATGACAAATTCATGGCTACAGTGAATGTTGAAGCTTTATATAAATGTACATACATGTTTGAGCATTCTTGTGTGTATTTATTAATTCTGATATGTACATTACTAATATTAAACTTATGTAGTCTTCACACAATAAGTGAATGGTGGATGAGACCAGGAATCAGCAGCAAAGATTACTGTCACTAATATGTTATAGCTAAAGGATGTATATTGCTTAAATTGTTACTTAATAAACATTTTTGTATATAATAAGCAACATCAGGTTGTGGGGAGTTGCAATAGGAACAAAGGCTGCTCCTGTTTTTGCTTGCAGGAATTAGATTTACTTTATAAGCACTCAGTTAAATGTATTTTGTTTTTTTCACCTGAATTGCCAGCTTGAACTACTTAAAAATTTCATGAAGGAGCTGAATAATAACTCCACTTTCTAAAAAACTGAGAGCAGCAAGGGTTGCCATACTCAAGATCTGCATACTAAGATAATTTTAAATGCACTTGAAATAAGCTTTGAGAGTTATTTATACCATAAAACCATATGTCGGTTATCAGAGAACTCACCCCTTACATGTGAAATTAAATGTGGTCAAGGGATCAAATTCATTAGGGCTTCCGGTATGTGTTCTTCAATAAAGGCCTTTCTAAGGGCATGTAGTGTATTAATTGTATTATTTTCAGAAAAAGGATA
Source organism: Protopterus annectens (assembly GCF_019279795.1). NCBI lineage: Eukaryota > Metazoa > Chordata > Ceratodontiformes > Protopteridae > Protopterus > Protopterus annectens. Next base: position 515,333,390 of record NC_056745.1, read on the forward strand.
TGCAACTAACACTTTAATATTGCTGAATAGGTAAAGCTTCACAGAAATACTAAGTTTGTTCCCATCTTACAAGTCAGCTTACCCAATAGAACAACAAAGAGGATTACGATCTTCTCCCGATTGTAATTGGAGTATTACTTGTTTGAGACATGGATGCCAACAACACACAATATTAGGTTACGACTGGAGATCCGATCATAATTATTTGTAGTGTATGGATCCATGTACTACCAGTTATAGAAAAGAAAAAAAGCACAAAGTGTTATGTTTTTTAAAGCCAGTAAAGCACTTATGGACTGCTGTAAAACAGACAGCTAGACATGTCAGTGAAACACTTTCAAATCAAGTTGGGGGCAGATTGACAGCAGGCAGGAAAGAAACTATTTTTGACTTCGGATGCCGTCAATTGCTGGTCAACAAACAGTTTGTGCAAGACCAGAGCTTAACAGCATCTGGAAGGGTGCTTAACAATTGTTAATATCAGGTCTTGTGTGCAAATGAAGGGTTTAACTAGCTTGCTCCCCCCTCCCCCCCCGATATTGGAGCATAATCATGGTGCTCCATGCACTACAATGATTTTAAGAATAACTTGGCAGTTCCTATGCCACTTGATCGCAAAGCCATAAAGGGAATACTTTTTTTGAATGTATATTTTTATTTTGGTGTTTTCATATGTTTTTCATGGGTATGAATTATTTTGATTGGTGCATGGTGACAAGATTTGGTCACAAAAAAAAAAAAAAAAAAAAAAAAGCTGATTTAATTACTTCTGATGAGGTTCTATGACAACAAATGCACTGAATGTTTAAAATATTTTCGCAATACCTGAACGTTCTTTGTTTTCAGTTTTTGGGGGGGTTTGTGTTCAGTATTTGTATACCTTTTACTGTTTTTACAAGTTCATTTCAATGGACTGTAAAAATAAATCACTGTCAGTCTAAATGGAGTACTTACTGCCTTGAGCCATGCCTCATGTAACTGTCTAACATTAACCTTTTAGTTCAATGTACATCCCTCTTGTCTGATTATACATATTTTATGTAAACTGCTGCTGCCTTTTAGATAGGTTTATGTCTGAAAAGGGTCCATGCTCCAGTCTGTTTACACAGTTAAAAAATATTAGATAAATTAATGATCACTGACAGCTGGGCTCTCCTTCCCCAAAGAACTTGTTCAACAATTTTAAAAAGCTTTTCAACTCTTGCGCTGAAGTCACGTGGCCCATGAAGTGGTCCCTTCATGCCAAAATAGGACCGCATAACTCCACTTGATATGCCAAGTTCTGCTCTGTGGAATATAAGCAAATTTCACCTGTATGTCAAGAACAACAAAGGAGCAGGACACAGTATGAACGGGATCATCAAGGGAGTCCAGATTGCTGGGATTTCCTACAATACCCACCTCGGTCATTTTTTTTCTCTACAGCTCCCCAGCTCTGGAAATGAGCATCTCTCACCACTGTACACTACATCACATGCAAGGCTAAGAGAACATGCCAACCGTGTGTTTGTGGGGGGAGGGTAGAAAGTATTGTACTTATAATTCTGCGTGTATTTTGTTCTATCTTACAACTTGAGCTTACTCAGCAGATGGTGCTTACTGCCTTATTGGCCATGAAGATACACTGCCATTTACTGAATAAGCACACAAGCTAAAACACAGCAATATACATAGACAAAAAAATACATTCTTGTCGCCCCCTTATTAGAAACGCAAAGATCAGGCACTGGATGGAAGGGCTTATCCAAATAAACGGGGAAGAGTGGGAGAGAAATAAGCCTCAGAGTGACTGGCTAAATATTGAACATTAAGATGTTGTGTGTGCTGATTGAAATGCACGGACATTATGAGACTGTGGAATAGTGGGGATTGGGGAATATGCTCTTTTCCTCACTCTAGTGAGATCTTGGAGTAGGTACATACAAGTTGTGCCCCCCCCTAATTATTTTGTGGAATGATGTTTTAGTGGTTTGACATTGTGAGTCCAGTGATTTGTGTCAACATTTGTGAAAAGTTAAGAACCCAACTATATGTGTGTGTGTGTGTGTGTGTCTGGATCCCTATCAGCTGATTGAGTTTTCAGAAACTCTAAATTCATATGGTCAAGACCATATGATCAAGTTTTTGAAAACCCGAAGCTTTTGAATGGAGTTCACAGTACAGTGCGGATCTGGAAATTTACCCTTTTCCTCACTGTAGTGCAACACACTCATACTAAGTGACTTCAACTACCCCTCCATCAACTGGGAAATCTACTCATGTACCAATACACTGGCCCAACGCTTCCTGGAATTCATCAATTCCAATGCCTTGGACCAGCTCATTCTTACCCCCCCACACCCCCCACTAAAGGGAGCAACATCCTTGACATGGTTATTACTAACATGGGCAACTGTTGCTCTACACAAATAGTCAATTCCTCCCTGGATAGATATGACCACAACCTAATCACCACGGAAATCCACATCTCACCAACACCCCCCACAAAGGTAACCACCATGAAAAACTTCTCCAAAGCTGACTTTGGGCTCCTAAAAACAGAGGTGGCTAACTTCACAGCACCCGTGTCAATGAAAAATAGATGCAAGACTGCCGAATCATACATCAATGCACTGTACGAACACATACATAAATGCATGGAAATAGCCATACCCAACAGAACCAAGATGCTCTCCTCCAAAAAAAAAAAAAAAAAAGGAAGCCAATCTGGTGGTTCCCCGCCATTAATAAACTCTACAATAGAAGGAAGAAACTGTTGCAGAAAAAGGTGAAGCCCCAAGACTGGAAAAACTCCCTTATTAACCTCAACAAAAATTTGAGATCCCTCATCAAAACCTCTAAAGCCAGCTATGAAGGCAGAATTACGGAAGACACTAAAAACAACCACAAAGCCTTCTATAGTTTTATCAAGAATCTCCATGGCAATACACGGGTTTGCTCTGAGTTACTGCAAAATGGTACCTCCTATACTGAGCCAACAGATATTGCCAACATACGGGCCGACAGATTCAGTGCTAACTTTACCCCCCCCCCCCCAAAGGACCAATCACAATACTGGAGGCATGCCAGGCACCCAGCATTACTGCAGCACAGGTTAAAGCTGCATTGTCCAAGGCCAAGAATACAGCTTCCATGGGATCCAACAATATCCCTGGATGTGCCCTTCATAAACTACAAAGTGAACTGGCACCACATCTATGTGCCCTGTTCAGTGACAGCCTCACCTCAGGCTTTGTCCCTACCGAATGGTGCACTGCTACAGTCATCCCTCTCCATAAAGGGGGAGCAACTACAGACCCTGGGAATTATCGCCCCATTAGTCTGACGAGTCTGATATGTAAGGCTATGGAGTACATCATCAGGGACATAATTAACAAGGATATAGGGAAGCTCCAAACTCTAGATCTCACTCAATTTGGTTTTGTGAAAGGTAGATCATGCCTGCTCAACCTGGTTGACTTCTTTGAGTCAGTTCACCAGGGCTGTGGATGAGGGCAAGGCAGTTCATACAGCCTACCTTGATCTGGCCAAGGCCTTTGATACCATTCCCCACTCAGGAATTATTGTTAAACTCACCAAACTAGGCATCAACCCCTATATCACTAGGTGGGTTGCAAACTGGCTCACAGATAGAACCCACAGTGTGAAAGTAGTGGAATCCAAGTCAGCCTGCCGACGAGTCACAAGTGGAGTCCCACAGGAATCAGTCCTAGGTCTTCTCCTGTTTGGCATCTACTTCTCAGAAATCCAGGCCAACATGGATGGACTCTGGCTGACCAAGTTTGCAAACGACTGCAAGCTGGGAGCCATTATTAACTCCCCAAATGATAGAGGCATCCTACAGAAAGGCCTCACTGAGACCAGTGACTGGTGTCGAAACCATGGCCAAGTTTAATATAAAAAAATGCGTCATCTCCTTTGGGAAAAACTCAGTTCCCACTAAATGCCACAATGATGGGAGTCCACTGAACACAGAAGGCATTATAAGAGATCTGGGGATACAGGTTGACAGCAACCTCTCCTTCAACCACCACACTGCCACTGTGGTCACAAAGTCCTTCTATGTGGCACATCTCATTACCAAGGGTTTTGCATCCAGGAAGAAAGATGTCATCATGTCTCTCTCTACTCTTCCTCATTAGGTCAATCATCGAGTATAATACCCCATTTGGCAAGTACCTCACTAGACACATGCAACAGCTGGAAAGGCCACAAAAGTACCTCACGAAGAGGATCCTGGGCCTTAAACACATGTCCTACATGGACAGACTCAAAAAACTCCAGCTATTCTCTGTTTCATATCATCTACTAAGAGGTGATCACTGCTTGACTTACAAAAACATGTCTGACCCAGCTCTGTTAGAAATACTACAGCTAAAGAAATCCCAATCTCTCCGCACCAAATGCTCCAGAGACCACAACTTCATTACCACAATCAACAGAACATGCTGGAGGGACAGGTTCATAACCCAAAGACTGCTCATGCTCTGGAATAGACTTCCCATACATGTCAAGCAGAGCACCTCACTGGCCCTCCAAGGGAAATCTTGAGTGGATGGGAAATAGAAAGTTCACCCTGGGGATCACTCCAGTGGCTCTACTTGATAGAGGCACTGGGAAGTAACGTTAGGCAGCACGATGCCAGGGCACTTCTATGGGCACACATATGAACCTATACACAATTTGCAGGGGGTGTGGGGGATGTGGGGGGGAACTTGCCCCCCTGGAAAAACTTCAAAAAAAATGTAGATTTTTATTTTTTTAAAGTTCGAGTTTTCTGAAACTCGATCATATGTTCTTGACCTTAAGAATTTTGAGTTTCTGAAAACTTTATCATCTGACATTGGACCTATACATACATACACACGCTTGTATAATACTACAAACTTTCTGCGAGACATCATCCATTGCAAAAACTGAAATAATCTAGAAAAGCAATGAACATGCTGAAAACTCAAAAACAAACACTAAAAACAAAAACATGTTCTTACAGTAACACTGGCTCTTCAATTATTCCTGGTCTGTCCACTTCAACTGATGGGATATTAGCCTTGTGGCAGATCCGACTTGGCAATCTCTGCTACTCCACAGTGTGAGCTCTTCCTTTCTCCCACTATACACCTGCCCCCCCCCCACCCCATAACTTTCACATTGAGTTTGGAAGCTAATCCAAAGAACGACAGGAAAGGAGAGGCAATTATAGTTGCACCATAGGCTTCATGAATAGATCTACGAGGTTTGACTGCAGAAGTCAGGATAGTGAAAATTTGGATAATGAAAATCCAACTTTATAGTTAAATGCATAACTTGATATCATACATTAATCCCCCCCATCCATTTCAACAGACACTAGGTATCAGATTCCTGGGTTTCATCATGACAATATACCCCCGAAGATGGCAGATCCAAAGGAGGACCAAGACCTTGAGATTATATTCAGTTTAAAATGCTTCACAAAGACATGCATTACAGATCAAGCTGCTGTGAAGTAAGTCACTGATGGAAGAATTCTTGACAAAGGCCATGGAAATTGCAATGGACAGAATACACCTTAGGCTTTGACAGTTAGGTTCGATTATTTTTTTTTTCAAACACCTTTGTTGAATTATTACTTGTGACATAGGCAAATTTACATTCATATAAAAGTAATCAAACTATATTAACATAAACATGCTTCACATGTATTGCTATATATCATATAACCTAAACAATATAACAAATTATTCAATTCCTGCTGCTTTTTTTTTAAAGAAACATCTTCATTAAACCATCACTTACTACATAGGCAATCATACATTTATTATAAATAAAAGCAAACCACACTGACACAATCCTAGTCGCAAGCATTTTACATCACAAACCACACTGCCACACTCAGTTGCAAACATTAATCATCACTTATAATCTACCCAATTTTTCTCACTCAAACATTACATAGCTCGTTTAAGTCCTGCTGCCTTTTAGGCCTCATTCCTCCCTTGTATGTATTTGTTCCCACAATTCCCATTATTTTTCTATGTAGTTTGTTCCTACCCTTTTCTAAAGACCTCCGTTCCAGTTGTTTTATCTCTCTTACTATATTCACTACTTCCAGTATAATTGATTTAGATTTTGATTTCTATTTTGTAGTAATTGCTTTTTTGACAGCCACCATTATTAGACACAGCAAGGCCTTACCATGTCTAGGCAATTCTGATTATGTATCATAGCTCAGAAAAATCATCTCCCTCATCTGACCAATCTGCCCACCCAGCATCTCCGATAGCACCTCATGCCAGGAATCCTTAAAGTCCACCAACTTACCGCACTCCCAGAAAATATGTCCAAATTGCCTCTTTCTTCCCCCTCACACCTCCAGCATTTACTGTCTACCTAGGAAAAATTCTCTGGAGTCCTTGGGGTATAAAAATATCTATGTAAACATTTCCAGGCAAAAGTCCTAAATCTTCTAGATTTTGTTGCATATTTGGGAGACATACATATATCCTCCCATTGTTTCTTTGTGAATTGCTTATCCAATCTTTCGTCCCAATCCTTTCTAACCTCCTCTGATTGATTCTTATAGTTATAGTGCAATGTTTTATATGCTCTACTAATTATTCCTTTTTTAATGGCAGCATCTGTTCGAGATTCTATGAAAAACCCTACCAGTGCAGGTCGTTTGTTTAGGACCCCCTATTTCTTTCTCTTTGCCTATAATCTGACATCAATCCATGATAAGGTAGGTAATCTCTAATCTACAGTCCAAATAAATACTTGGAATCTTCTCATTCTATTATCTTTTCCTCTCTAGTAATTTGCTCCCAATAGCTTGGTTCCTTTGCCAGTTTTCTCCAATAAATTCTGGCCCCCTCTTGCCTATTATCTGTATCCCTAATTGCAGTCATCCCTATCGGCAGAATCTCCTTTCTCCACTCCCGTGTTGGTTTAGTTCTTAGAATAATTTCTGCTACTTTATCGGTATAACATTCTGCATGATTGTTATTCTCCTTAACAGCCTGCATTCAAAATCCTAGATTCTCCTTGTTTCTTCAGATTCCCCTGTGTTTCATCATCATTCCTTTCCACCTTGAATTGTAGTTTTCTGCTTGTGCTATGTATACGAGTCTGTGTAGCTTTGAAATATCTCTTCAAATTGGGTAATCTCAATCTGCCCTGTTCTACTGGAAGAATCATCTTATCCCACTAATTACTGATACATGTATGAGATATAATCTGATTGCCATCTGGACAGTAACCTTTGAAACCTCATTACCTGGCTTGGAAGAGGAAGAGCAAATAAGAAGTTGGCTGTCCTTTCTGAAACTTTTAGTGCTGTGCAGTATAAAAGGAGTTGCCTGTGAACATCTGGCAACTGAAGTGAATATTCTCCTCTGTTGGAATGGTTTGGAAAAAAAAGACAGGAAAGTAAATGGTCTGATTCAGAGTGACAACTGTGGGTATAAAAGGAAGGCTGGTTCTGAGGGAGGGTCCATCTTTAAGGAAACCAGTTTAGTACATCTGGAAAAATAAGTTATATACTTAATTGGCATCTGTGTTATCCTATGTCATCATTCATCACTATAGGGTCAAGGATCAGATATCGGATCCTAGCAGGCAACATACTACAGATAGATCTAAAGCTCTAGCTTTTCCCTCTCCCATGATGCCCTACTGCCTTTGACCCCCAGACTGAGTTTGCTGCAATGCACCTCAAGACAACTCCCGCAAAACTGGAAGGAAACTTCAACTTCCTTCCAGATCTACAAGGTAGGGGGATGGTGGGAGCGAAAAATGTGTTCTACCTTGGGAGGCCTCAAGGAAGGACATGCCAAAGGAAGCCCTGCTCCTAGAAATCAGATCAATCTTGTAGTGAGAAATAAATGTATGAGGGTTAGACCAAGTGGCAGCAGCACAAATGTCATCAATAGAAAGCCTTGCTAAAAAGGCTGACGAACTTGCTACAGACCTAGTAGAATGAGCCTTTACTTTTCCTGGAGCCACAAGGTGGGCAAAGTCATAGACCGTGGAGATGTAGCTAGACATCCATTTAGAAACAGTGACCTTACAAACTGGAAGACCACGTCTGCTAGGGGTTAAGGCCACAAAAAGCTGTTCTGACTTACGAAAACCTTTGCCCTATGCAGGTAGAACCGTAAATGTCGGTGAACATCCAAGGTACGTAGGATGCACTCCCTTTTGTTGGAATAGCTGGGGAAGAACACTGGAAGTTGAATACATTGGTTTAGAGAAGATTCAGAAGCAATTTTGGGAAAGAAAGAGGGGTTCGTCCTAAGAGAGACTTTGTTCTTGTGAAACATCATGTCAGGAGGAGTAACGGCGAGAGTTTGCAGTTTTGAGACCCTCCTAGCTGAAGTAATAGCCACCAGAAGGCTGTCTTTCAAGACAGAAAAAGGCTCAAAAGAACTCCTAGTCAGAGACTGCAAAACCACCGTGAAGTTCCCAAGAAGGGGAAGGCTCCTTAATTGGTGGACAAAGCAGAAAAAACCCTTTCATAAATGCTTTACAAAGCGTAGATGAAAAGGTGGACTCAGAGCTCTCATGAAAGTTGGAAATTGCCAGCTGAAGCTTGATCGTAGAAAAACTTGCTCCTGCTTGGAAAAGGGAGGACAAGAACAAAAGTATGCCTGAAACTGAAGGAGCAAAAGGGATCCAGATTCCTGCACTTAGACCAGATAAAAAAAAATCTTTTCCACTTGCTACTATATACCTTTCTAGTAGAGGGTTTCTGGTATACTGATCCCAAGGATATTGCCAATATCCTGGCAGATCGATTCAGTGCAAATTTCACCCTCTTCTTACCCCATAAAGGGCCCATATCGCAATACAGAAAGACTGCCAAATTCCGGTATTAATGGCTACACAGGTAAAAAACGCACTCGCCAAAGCTAAGAATACAGCATCCATAGGACCAAATGACATCCTAGGCTGTATACTACATGAACTACAAAATGACCTGGCACCTCACCTAAGTGTAATGTTTAATCATAGCCTCACCTCAGGCTTCGTGCCCACTGGGTGGCGCACAGCTACAGTTATTCCACTCCACAAGGGGGGGATCCACCTTGGATCCGGGGAACTACCGCCCCATCAGTCTGAAAAGCATGATCTGCAAGGCCATGGAACGTATTATCATGGAAATTATAAACAAAGACATTGGCAACCTTCAAACACTGGACCCCACGCAGTTTGAGTTCATGAAGGGACGATCCTGTCTCCTGAACCCCTCATTAGACCCATTATAGAATACAACACCCCATTTGGTATGTACCTCTTAAGACATCTGCTGGAAAGGCTGCATAAATACCTCACTAAAAGAATCACAGGCCTAAAGAAGATGACCTCTGCTGACCGTCTAAAAACAAAATTCCACCTATACATATAGTCTACTCAGAGGCGATCTCTGCTTAACATACAAGGCCATGTCAAACCCAGAGCTGTTGGACATGCTACACTTAAAGAAACCCCAATCCCTCAGAGATGCACGCTCCAGGAATCTAAACCTTGTCATCACAATGAACAAAACATGCTGGAGGGATAGATTCTTGACCAAGAGACGACCAGACTCTGGAATAGACTGCCCATACATGTCAAGCAGAGCGCCTCTTTGGCACTCTTCAAAAGGAACCTTGATCATTGGATGGGAGATGGGAAATTCACCCCGGGGATCACATCAGTTACCCTGCTAGACAGACGTTTAGGGAAGTAAATACTGTGGGAAGAAATAGCCAAGGAATTGTTATGGCTAGGCTTGTATAGGCCCTAGGACTGATAGCCTAGTATGAACCTAGAATGATATTTTTAATGGGGGACGCTAGCCTGGACTGTTTTATGATCACTGGAACTGGAGAAACCATGCAGTTAGATGAAGGTTTGGGAGAGGAAGCCCTGATGAATGGGAAATCAGACCCTGATGGGGATCCAGTACACATGGTGGGTACTTCAGATGAACCACGGTTGACGAGGCCAGAAAGGAGCAATGAGGATAAGGGATGTCCTCAGGCTTTGCACTTTCTGCAGAATCTTGGGTATTAAAGGGACACGATGGTATGCATAAAGGAGACCCAGAGACCAACTGTAGACTAAGGGATCTCTCGGTGACTCCCCTGGAGGGGGGGGATCAGGGCGAAGTACCTACTGCATTTGTGGTTGGCTGGGGAGGAAAAAAGGTTGCAGCATGGTTGACCTCAATGGCTGAAAATCTGCTCCGCCACAGAATGATTGAGGGACCACTCGTGAGGACTCGAGATGGATTTGTTGTGCCGAACTTGTTGGCTAACACGTTTGAATCCTCGGGTATGTGCATTGCAATAAGGAAGCAGCCGGAGGACATCGTCCATTCACACACACTCATGGCCTCTCTGCGCACTGGGTTTGAATGTGTTCCCCCCTTGCTTGTTGACATACCAGACCACTGCCATGTTGTTTGTCTGAACTGCAATCGTCCCTACAGGAAGGGAGTCCTGGAAGGCCTGCAATGATAGAATAACTGCTCTCATCTCTAGAACGTTTATATGCAACTTGGTCTTTACTGGGGGACCATGTGCCTTGGACAGTCTTCCCCTGAAAATGCCCACCTCCACCTCAGCAGGGAGGTGTTTGTGGTCACTGTGGCCATGGGCAGAGGGAGAGAAAAGGACCTACCTAGAGAGAGAGCTTGAGATTGAAGCTACCACTGGAGGTGACATCTGTGCACAGGTGTCAGTTTTATGGTCATAGACAAGGGATGAAGCAGAGCCGACCATAGGACAGCTAAGGTCCATTGTAACACTTGCATGTGGTACCTAGACAGATGAACGAGATGAATGACTGAGGTCATGGATCCGACAGCCATAAGAACCAGGTGAACTGGGGGACGTGACAGGTCTATGATCTGTGTGATCTGTTCCTGTATCAACTGAATTCTGTGCAAAGGTAAAGGTGCAAACTCTGAAAAGGAGTCTGTCTGAATTCCTATAAATTCCAGCACTTGAGTGGGGATCAGATTGGATTTCACAAGGTTGACGGTGATACCCAAGGGGAAGAGGAGTAGAAGATCATGAATCACTTGTATCAGTCGATGCCTCGAAGGAGCCAATCATCGAGGTATACAAAGTCCTGGAATCCCTGCAGTCGGAGGTGAGCTGCTACCACTGTCTTACATTTGGTAAACACCTGGGGGGCTGTGGCGAGACTGAAGGGTAGTGCTCTGAACTGGTAATGACTGGCTCCTAGCCAGAAGCAAAGACGTCTCCTGGAATACTTGTCTATTGTGATGTGATAGTAAGCATCCCGGAGCTCTACAGAGCACATCCAACCAACTTTACGCAGTGACCATCCGGATCTTTGATTTCTTTACTGAAAGATTCAGCTCACGGAGATCCAGTATAGGATGTAGATCCCCCGTCTTTTCTGGCACTAAAAAAAGCGAGAGCAAGTGCCGGATCCTCATTGTCCTGCTTGGACCTCTTGAATTGCTTTTTTTAGAAGTTGTTGAACTTCTTTGAAGGCCAACTCCCTCTGACTGGGCAGATTGCTGAGAAGCAACATCTTACTGGAGGGGGTTCTGAAAAGGGAATGAAATAGCCCCTGGAAACAATGTTTAATACCCATTGATCGGAGGTGATATTTGTACAGGCTAGTGGCTGTAGGGAAATGTGACCCTCAACTTCCTTCAGGGCAGAGCAGCTGGGCAAAGCTTCAGGAGCACTGATAGGGCTGCTCAGGGAAGGGTTCCCTGCAGCCCTAATTTTGCAGACCCCCTCCCCCATGCCTTGAGGGCGCTGTCGTTCATTGAAACCTCTCCCCCTGCCTCTGGAAGAAAAATCCTCAGGAGCTTCCTGGAAGGGAGACTGACTTACAGAACCACATCTTCCTAGTTCCCTGATGGATCTTAGAGAATTACTTCTGGGGAGCAGAAAGCTTGATCTCTAGCACAGACACAGTCTTCCCTTCCTGCTCGCAGCAGGTCAAAGTGTCCTTCATAAAAGGTCCAAACAGAGTGGAACCATCGAAGGGGGCATTGGTAAAGGATGCCTTGAAGGGTTCTGCAAACCCGCATAAACGTAACCAGGCATGACGCCTTAAAGCAATGCCTGTACCAGCTGCCAGAAAGATAGCTTCTGCAGCACTGGGAATTAACCTCATCGAGGAATTCACTTGGGAAGTCAGAGTGGATAGCTTGGGAGACACCTTCTTGAGGTCCTCTTCTGGCATCAACTCTGTAAGGGAAGTGCAAAGCTCTTGGGACCAAATTCCTTTGGAGGTGGGTAAAATGTGCCAAATAACTTGTCACTCTCAGTCCAAAAGTAACTGAGGCGTACACACACTTCCCAAAATGGTCTATCACCTGGGACGACATGTTCTGGAAATGGACTGTGGAGCTTTGCATTGCTAGCTCCTTTTAGTGGCAGTGGCAACCACAATGGCATCGACTGGGACACCTTTGCTACAGAAGGAACGACCTGCAGGAAGGTTAAGAAACTTGTCAGCCCTTTCTGGAACAAGCTGTACCACGTCCGGCTACTTATAGGCCCTGCTGGCATTCAGATCTACTAACTCATCAGTAGGGGAGGACAACCAGGTGGCAGACGGGCCCCATCCTGAAGGCCTTCAGAAACATGGACTCCTCCAAAGACAGGGATTGGAGAGATCATCTGCCCTTTTGCTTCAAGAGTTCAAGGATATCTGCAAACGAGACACTGTTGAATGGAGATTTGGGGGACCAGTCTCCTTCCTCGAGGTCTGTATCCTCAGTGAGGGACTCCACAGGGTAATCCAAGTGCCTCCTCTTGCACTTTTCTCTTTCAATGAACTTCCTCAGCTGGGGGCTCCAGGGAGGACTTGGAAGAGACAGGTACTCCCAGAGGGGAGGAAATCCCCTGAAGGCTTGATCAGGAGGGTTGACCCTGGAGAAGATGGGAGGCCTCACCAGCCAAAGTAGACAGAGGCAAGGAGGGACTGGAATGTGCGGCAGAGGAAACTCCAGATCTGGAGAAAGTCTTCTATACCACCTGGAAAGCCTAGGGGCTGGAAGTGGGCCTGTCCCCCACATCCGAGGGAGAGGTCACCTGGAGAGGAGGAATAAGTCTGAAAACAGCACCCCGACCCACAAATGATACTGGCCCAGAGCTATTGAAGGCTGAAGTGCAGAGGAGAAGGGACTGGTCCGACAAGACTATACCAGATCCCCCCCCCTGGCGGAGGTGGCGTCGACCACTCCTGTACGGGACTCACCCCACTTCGAGGGTGGGGGAAAAGAATAAGCCAGGGACCCCAATGGAGTTGAGAAAGGGTGAGGATGCTTGACCTAGCCAGAATCTGACCAAAGACGTCCTTGGTGCCTTGAATCCAAAACTACCAGGGTTGAATGAGGAGAATATGAAACCATGAGGGGTGAGGCTCCCCTGACCAGATGGGCAGGGGAAACCATGAGGGGTGAGGCTCCCCTGACCAGATGGGCAGGGGAAACCATGAGGGGTGAGGCTCCCCTGCCCAGATGGGCAGGGGAACCCAGGAGCTCCAACTCTATTTGGGCCTTGAGGAAGCTCCTCATCATCCTGTCCATATCTGAGGGCAACAGACTCCTCGAAGATCTAGAGGAGGAAGAGGAGTGGGTGACCTAGAGGGAGATCTCCCTCACCTTCTGTGGTGTTCAGGACTATGGCTACGACGTCTCAGAGCCTAATACATCATCTGTTTAGAGGTAGAAGGGATAACTACCTCATCCAAGACTATAATGGGATCCGACAATCTTGTTGGATCCGAGCAACAGCTCCGTGGCTCTCAGCTCCAAAGTCCTCGAATCAGAGACATACCAGCTGGAATCGGATCTGGAAACTTAGGATCTGACAGCTGCAGTTTCTTACAGGGAACTGGCTGGAGAGAAGGGGTCTTTTTTTGAGGGGGAAATGAAGGGTTCCCCCCTTGGGCCAGACCCTTTAGAGTTTGTTGAGGCGCTCCGCTAGCTAAAGCCCTGGGGTTAAATGCGGCACAAATGTTGCATTCAATCTCCAGGTCCGGAGTGCCCAAGCAGTACAAGCACTCCTCATGTGCATTGGAATTAGGCATTTTCTGACTGCATGAAGAGCATTTCTTAAATCCAGAAAGCTTATCAGACATAATTCAAACTAAATGAAAGTAAACTAAACTACTACAATACTCCAACAACATTACAGCCCTAACGGCTACAAGAAAAAAGGGAGCCAAAACCAAGTGCACACGAATTGAAAATGAAAACTAAGCTAAAGGAAGGGAGGTAATAAACTACAACAAACAGTAACTCCCAGCACCAAACTACACTAGGAAAAAAAACAACTATACTTAACGTACGAAAAAAAGAAACACTTATCTAATTAATAGCCAGTGGAACACGCATCTGCACAGGATACACAGCAAACGAGATCTGGGGGTCAGAGGGCAGCAGGTCATCATGGGAGAGGGAGGAGCTAGAGCCATGGATCGGTCTGTAGTATGTTGGCGGCTCGGTTCTGATATCAAATCCTGAACCCTATGGTGATGAATTGCGACTTGGATAACATCAGATCAGCATACAAATCTGATATCCGTCTGGCTGAAGTGATGGCGACCAGTAACAAGGTCTTCCAAGAGAGACACATTTTAAGTCACAAAAAAGCCAATTTTAAGGGAGTTTGAGTTAAAGCCTCCAAAACAAAGATCAAGTCCCAGAGAGGAGTGGGATCCTTGACAGGTCATCTCAAAACTAAGGTACCTTTAAAGAAGGCTTTACAGATTTTGAGATGCTAAGGTTAATGAATTAAAACTTTATTGGAAGCTGGAAATTGCTTCCAACTGAAATTTGAAGACTGAATAACTAGAACCAGAATCAAAGAGTGGCTAGGAACTGTAAAACTGAGGGAAATGCGATTGAAAAAAGGTCCAGCCGCTGCTGTATTGCCCAGTGAGAAAGGCTTTTCCATTTACATTTATATATTTTACAAACTGTATCCTTTGGAAAAGCAGAAAGGATGTGAATAACCCTGTGGGGAATGTAAGGAATCCTTAGTCATCACTGGACTTGGAGAAACTAAGTGATCAGTCTGAGAGATGGAATGTCTGGATAACACTCACAGGATGTGTGAGTTGAACCAGCCAGGGCTGTTTATTTGAGGGGAGGCCAAAGCATCTGTCAAAAGGGGGCTATAAGGATAACTGAAGCCTTGCACAGAAATGTTTTTTGAAAGAACTTTTTCATGAGAAGCAACACAGAGGAAAGCTATAAAGGAGTCCAGGCCACTTACTGGATTGCAGCACCCCTGACTTGACTGCCCCATGTAGAGATTTAAGGCTAAACAGCAGCTGCACTTAGTTTTGATTGGGGATGCAAACAGGTCACAGCAAGGCCTGCCCTAACAGGGGGACTACTTGTAAAGCATCAAGATAAATCTGCTGTACCTGTTTGCCAAATAACTGGTTCATCCCGCAATGTGTGTTCCTATAAAAGCACTGAGAAGACAAAACCCACCGTCACACTCATGGCCTCATGACACAGTGGTAAAACCAGGTTTCCCTTGCTCGATACATCATACAACACAGGTGTAGTCTGTATGGATAGAAGTTACACCTTGGAGAAGTAACACCTGAAGTGCCTGCAACTCTAGCAGGACAGTCCTAATATGCAGGACACTGATGTAAAGACTGACCTCTTGCTAAATCCAAGCACCTTGGCTGTTCTCCCCTAAAAATGTCACCCCACCCACCCCAGAGAGGAGGCATTTGTGGCTACTGTGACCGTCTGAAGGGGTAGAATGAAAGGCCTTCCTGCGATGGTGGATGACTGGATCCACCAATCTAGATGATGTATGTATACTGATGAATGATGAAAACTTTTGTTGATCACTTTCAGGAACTGCAACCATGGTATACTCACTCAAAATCCAGTGTAACATCTTCATGTAGATCAAGGGAACCATAGTGATTATGGCAGCCATAAAACCTAGGACTCATGGAATCACTAATGCAGGAGGGGAAGATACCAGATGGAGATTTGAGACTATATTTTTTAAGATAATCAGCCTGTTGTTAATCTCCTTTATCACTCTATGGTACATCTGGAAGGAACAAGAATGACACTTTTAGGGTTGTTAAGAAAGGAATTATATAGCCTTTGGATATTATACTCTTCAACCAGTTATCGTGCTTGGTGCCCAACAACGAGTATGGGTTAAAGAGAGTGTTGACCCCTGTGTCCAGAGTGAAGCAGTCGGGCTAGTTCTCAAGGGTACTGAGACTGCTCCTGGAGAAAAGACCCCTAAATCCCTAACTCTACAGATCCCCCCTGCCCCTGGGGAAGCAACCATTAATGGGACTCCTCTACCTGGCTTTTCATCCACAGTTTCTAACTGCTAGAATTTTGCCACACTGTCAAGAAAGGCTAAATGACCAATGTTTTTGAAAGGTGCTGTGCACCCATTAACGTCCCTGTTGTGGAAATGTTGCCACTTTACCCAATATTACTAAAAATATATCAACTCCAAGATTGCTCCAACTTAGAGAGAAAACAAAATAGACTTTTATTCAAAAGCAAGTCTTTATCTTCATTTGAAGTTAGCACAAACTCTACACTAGTATATCCAGCATTTTAAAGTGTGGTAGCAGAGCCCCTTTAATAGAGAGGAAATATAGACAAGCAGTCAGATGGTAGCATGTAATCACAGATCTGCTTGGTATCAGATAATGAAGTAATTGCCAAATCCATTTAGAAGGATCCCCATATGCATCCTTCACTTCCAAGCTCTCAGGACAGGCAAGGTTTGTAGCTCTAGATGCATGTGTGATCACTTTTCTTGAACCAAACCTTGGTGCTGCTGATGTAAAACTGTTCACACTTACACATCTCCATTGTCAAAATCTGCAATGTGTGTAGGTAGCTGCAAGAATGAAAGACCTACATGCATACAGGCAGAGATGGTCTAGCACTTCATTGCCTAGAAACAAGGATATATTACAATAAAGCCACAGTTGCTATACAAACACAGACAATTCACAGTCCATGGCAATACCAGCATTCTCAGGTGTGCAAAGGGCACCACAAACTTCATGGAAAATATGAAGTCAAAATGGCATAGAATGGTCCAAGCTTGGATTTACAGAGTTCTCTCCCTGGCTGTCAAATTCATAACCTCTTGGCCCTTTCTTTGCTCAGAAATAACCAGCAAAGGAGAGGTGCAGCTCCACACCAATAAAGGAAATGTTCTAAAATGGAATCCAGGAGAATTCTACCCAGTTATAGTTATCCCCATGGACTACAAAAGGCTGTTTCCCATGCCAGGGACATCATCAGAGTCACTTAATGGGGCCCAGTTATTCAGTAAATGGGAACACAAGATGACTCACAGCAAGGCTTCAGCCATTAAAACTAATACCAGGGTGAACATTCAGTGCAAAGGCATAACTGAAATATCCTGTACTGAAATTGATGCCCACCTACAATATAGAGGGGTTATCTTCAATGTAGATCTCTCTTTATGTGCAGCAACACCGTGCAGGTGGAAGGCATGACCTACTGAGAAGTAACCATGTACAGCTTTGAATATCAGACATGCTGACTGAAGTCACATATGTCGAAAATGAGACAGAAATCATTCATCAGGACTAGAAAGAGGCAGAACTAGACAGAGCTTTGTTCCGCAAGACAAACAACCACTACAATTTCCTTGAGAACTAGTCTGGGCCTATTTCAAGAGCTCTGTTCAGATCATTTGGTGTCTTAGGACTCTGGCTACACTAGGATCTAACAGCTCTCAGATGTGGCTACTGACAGGGAGGATATATAGTGGCCATCCCCTGTGAAGTGAACTACATGAGATGAGACAGATTCTGACTTCTACCAATTCTGATATACTTCCTACACAAATGCATCCCTTATGAGAAGCATCAAACCCAGCAGCAGCTGCAGAAAGCGATGCTGAACCCAATATAAGAGTAACAGGACCATGAACTGCAGTGGATTTTTCAAACCATTGTAGAGTCTCTCCCTCCCATTTGAACGCACTTGGCAAAATATGCAAAAATCTTAGAGGACACGTACAATTGTAAAACCCTACTACTGAAGACCTGGCAGCAGTATTAAAAACCTCCATACCTCCTGATATTTTAAGAAAGATATGGGATAACATTCCAAAACATACAGATGATAGATTTCTAGCTGCTAGAAATAACATATTAACATAAAAGACTCAGCACAGCTCCTCGTGGTGTCCTGCAGAGTTCTACAAGCAGCAGAGTGTGAAAGAGTGCCTATCCTGGGTTTATAAGTATTTTTTTTCTGTCTTTCGCTTTAATTACTGCATCTCGACTGCATTTCGCCTAAAAAACAGCTCTGCATATTGTTTTTACTGTACCTGTGTAGATTTTAAACGGTTAGCACTTTAAAAAGTTATTTTTGTTTAATTTAATTGTTAGGCTAACACACTCAAGTCTGCTAGCTGTTTTATAGCATTTACTGTTTGCTACTGTATCTTTTTCTCCTTTCTCTGTAAAAAAAAAAAAAAAAACAAAAAATATCCTTGTTTTCCCGCTTTTCTGAACTAGAATAGTCCAGTCTTCAGATTTTGCTGATCTCTGGGCTTTGTCTTAGTTCCTGTGCTATCCATTTCCTTATTTGGATAAGAGGAAGCTTCTTTGTTCACCAGTGGGAGTGGGGAGCACTGAGCAACCTATTTGTCCCTAGAGGATTGGTTCCAGCCCAGCAACTTGTAGTTTATTGGCCATTTTGGGTCAATTCCTGGCTCTTTTCAACCCCCTGCTATAAAGCCTGTTTTTGCGCGCTTTTTCACTTGTAAAAGACAGCACAGCTCCTCGTGGTGTCCTGCAGAGTTCTACAAGCAGCAGAGAGTGAAAGAGTGACTTTCCTGGATTTATAAGTATTTTTTCCGGCTTTCGCTTAATTTACTGCATCTCGACTGCATTTCGCCTAAAAAACAGCTCTGCATTTTGTTTTTACTGTACCTGTGTAGATTTTAAACTGTTAGCACTTTAAAAAGTTATTTTTGTTTAATTTAATTGTTAGGCTAACACACTCAAGTCCGCTAGCCGTTTTATAGCATTTACAGTTTGCTACTGTATCTTTTTCTCCTTTCTCTGTAAAAAAAAAAAAGAAAAAAAATATCCTTGTTTTCCCGCTTTTCTGAACTAGAATAGTCCAGTCTTCAGATTTTGCTGATCTCTGGGCTTTGTCTTAGTTCCTGTGCTATCCATTTCCTTATTTGGATAAGAGGAAGCTTCTTTGTTCACTAGTGGGAGTGGGGAGCACTGAGCAATCTATTTGTCCCTAGAGGATTGGTTCCAGCCCAGCAACTTGTAGTTTATTGGCCATTTTGGGTCAATTCCTGGCTCTTTTCAACCCCATGCTATAAAGCCCTTTTTTGCGCGCTTTAGCGCGAATTAGCGCAAAGTTGCTCATAGAGCAGCATCGGGCAGCGCCGGTTAATCAAGTTTAAACTATTTCTGACTCTAATACATCCCACTTCTAATACACTCAATCACCTACCTATCCTATTTACATTCGGCCCTACTCTCACATCTCTTTCTTTCTACACTACCTCAGCTAAAATTTCATATCCCCTACACAACATAATACATATTAGACAATTACAAGACTCAATACTAAGTAACCTTCTCAACATGCCTACATACTCTTATTCCATCCTATGTCTTCTATCACTTTCCCTTAAACTATCATACCTGTATCACCTCACCCAACCTGAAATTTCTTACCATCCACAACTTTACCACACAACCTACCATCTGAATACCCCACTCTCACAATCACACTTTCCGATCTCTCCCACCTTCACCCAATAACTCAGCTCCTCACCTTCTCCTTTAAACTCCTTACCCCTCAGAAATACTCCATCCCCATCACAAATAAACACCCCTTAATCATTTCAGCTGACCCAATCCATTTTCATACTCTAATCAACTATCTTTCAAACCCCATCTTCCATCTCTTTACCTGCCTTTTATCTGGTGATATCCATCCTAACCCGGCCCCTCCTCCTCCTCCTCCCCACAAAAGCCTATATACTTTACTTCTCTAAACTCACAAAGCATAGTGAATAAAGTCCCTACCCTTCATGCATGGCTTACACATAACAAACCTGATATACTATCTATTTCAGAAACTTGGTTAAAGCCCTCCATAAAAGATTCTGAAATAACTCCACCCAGCTACTCAATTATTAGAAAAGACAGGACCCAAAAGAAAGGCGGTGGAGTTGCCCTCCTTTATTCCTCTTCCTTGCTAGTTACCCCATATAACAAACCTACCCCATCATTTAACAATGCTGAATTGCTCCTCTCTCTCCTCCAAGTTAATAAACACAAACACATTTGCCTAGCGTCCCTCTACATTCCTCCAGGGGACAATATTTCAACACTTGAAAATATCCTCTCTTGGCTCTCTGACAATATTAGCAATGAAACCATAATTCTAGATGTCGTCAATATTAACTGGGCCTCCATCCAGTCTCCAACCAACCCTACTAACATCAATCTATTCAACTTCTCCCAGCTAATCAACTCCATAACTCGCCCTTCTAAAGACCCCTCCAGTGGCACCATCCTTGACTGGGTTCTAGTGTCTCACCCCCACTATTTTACAAGCAGCGGTACTCTTCCCGACCCTCTTGGTGATCACCTGCCCACTTACACGCACCGACTCCCCTGCATCTCTAATCGCACCCACAACTACATCACTACCCGCAATGACAAAAACTTTAACCCTTCAATTTTCATTGAATCCCTGAAAACAATTAACTGGAACATTTTGAAAACACTGCCCCTAGAATAAGCAGTTGCCCACTTTAACTCCACATTTCTAGGAATACTTGATTCCCAAGCCCCTCTACGAACAAAAAGAATAAAAACTAACTCAGCCCCCTGGTTAACCAAAACTACTCTCTCTACCATGAGGCTTAGAGACAAAGCCTGGGGACTCTATCTGAAAAACAAGACACCAGACAAGCACATTGCATATAAAACCCTTCGAAATAAAGTAAAAAAGCTAATAATCTCTGATAGACAAACATATTTCTTCACACTCCAGAACAATAATAAAACTAACCCCAAAGATTCTGGAAGGAATTTCCACCCTCCTCAACCCCAGCAAACCACAGACCCCAACCCCAGACTCAAACATCCAAGACTTGGACTTAGCTATTCAGTTTAACTCCTTTTTCATCGACTCTATTAGCAAACTCACCTCTTCCTTCTCATGCCCCCCTCCACCTAACACACCCCCTCCTTCTACCACAATCAACTCTAACCCCATTTCTACTTCACATAGCCCATCTTCCACCTCTTCCACTACTATTACTTCCCCATCAACTGAACCCTCCTCAAATTCACCATCTCTATTTCCCTCTCCATTTACTTTAAAACCTGTATCTACTACCACTATTAAGAAACTCCTCCAGAAATTAAAGCCGTGTACTAATGCCCCTGATAACATTCCCTCTTATTTCCTACATATAGCTGCAGATGCCATTGCCTATCCCATTAGCATTCTAATAAACCGTTCTATCCAAGAATGCACCGTGCCTCAACTGTGGAAGCAAGCATTCATTATCCCCCTTCATAAAGGAGGCAACAACTGCAACGTCAATAATTTTCGTCCTATTGCTATTCTATCCCCCATTTCAAAACTTCTGGAAAAGTGTGTTCACCTCCAACTCTTGCCACATCTCTTAGATAACAACCTGCTAACCCCTACTCAACATGGATTCAGGCCAAACCACAGTACTATGACTGCCCTCTTATCCTTTCTCGAGACTGTCAATAATGCACGTGATTCTGGACAAATTGTCTCTTCCCTACTTCTTGACCTATCCAAGGCCTTTGACACAATCTCACACAATCTGCTACTAACTAAACTGTCAAAACTTAACCTTTCTCCCTCTTCCATAAATTGGTTTTCTAGCTATCTGTCAAATAGACACCAAGCAGTTATTTGGAAGAAGGCCACTTCCCATTCCTTTGCACCCCACTGGAGTTCCCCAAGGATCTATACTGGGGCCCCTCCTCTTCAATATATTTGTCAATGACTTTCATACATCTATCCCTTTTGCAGACATCATCCAATATGCAGATGATTCCACCATTATCTGCTCTGCCATCTCCCCCTCAATGCTCCAAAAACTTACTCAGCAAGCCTTTTCAATAACTGAACATTGGATGAAAATGAATCACTTAGCACTCAATGCCTCCAAAACAAAACTTATGGTATTCACCCCTTCCAAAGCTACCTCCTTCAATACCAACTCCTTCTTAATTACCAGCCTAAATAACACACCCCTAGAACTAGTCTCTGAAACTAAGCTATTAGGAGTACTAATTGACAATCGACTTAGTTACAATTCCCATCTACTATTAAATATAAAAAAAAAAACATCAAAAACTAGGCATGCTCTACCGTCAGAACAAATACCTTACAAGCTCCTCCAAAGTCACACTCGCTTCCTCTTTTCTCATTCCCTCCCTTCTCTATGGTGCTCCATTACTGACTAATCTTCAGGCCTCCCTAAAAAAACAACTTTCTTCTTGCTATAACAAGATAGCCAAATTCGCCAACAGCCACAGGTCCTCTACCCACCATTGTTCTTCTCTTCAAAAATTAAATTGGCTTGAATTACCAAATCAGCTTACATATATTCAGCTAACTTTCGCTCACAAGCTCATTTTCAGTCCTTCTCTTTGTCCCTCATTGTCTTCTGCCTTCAAAATGCACCTACCAAACAGAGTCCTAAGGTCTAATAATCAAAACCTATTAATAGTACACAAACCATGTTATCCCCCAGGCAAACACTTACTATCTTTTAACCTTGCCCGTCTCTGGAACTCACTTCCTCCATCCATTCGTACCATCACTAACAAATACATGTTCAAAAAATCACTTCATATATATCTAAGATCCCAATGGGACTGTTCTTGCTCCCTCCCCTCATAGATCTATAACACTCCATCCCCTCACTTTTATCCTATTAAAGCTTATGTTCCCTCACTATAGTTATTTAATAAAGACCTTCTGAATTTCTTCTTCAATAACTTCCCTGACTGCATATCTCAATACTGTTTTTATTTTTGAAATGTTTCTCAAATTTATGCCTAAATGTATTAATGTTTTATCTGTACTCTCTATAATTGACTTGTAGTTATAGCATCTTCCTAATTCTGTCTACATCTCAGCTTTTCTCCCCATCTTTGAATGTTTTTCAAATTTAAGCCTTAATGTATTAATTTTTATCTCTACTCTGTATAATTATCTTGTAGTTTTGTATGTACCTAATTTGTCTACGTTGGAGCTTTTCTCCCCAGGACTCCATTGAAAACGGGTTCTTTTGGCCCAATGGACTATCCTGGTAAACCAACTGCAAATAAATAAATAAATAAAGTCTACTCTTCAATTTTTCCCTTAGAACTGCTCTACTTGCAATCTAAACAGCCTATACTCTAACTGAAAAGCTCAGCACTTGCTCCTAAAGCATTTTTTATACAGGTAAAGCACTCAAACAAAAGAAAGTACTTCATTCACCTAAATTCCCTTGAGTACCCATTTCCCTATAGATCCTTTCTGACTCAGTTACACAACAATCTTTTTCACTATTCTAGCATGTCGAAGGGTCAGTTGCTGGCATCCTCTCCTGTTCAGCTGGTGAATCTGGGAATCTTGAGGCAATGTTACAATTGCCTCATGTACACAGACAACCCTCTCCTCCTCCCAACAAATACAAATATATGTGAGATATGCAACCATATAGCCAAACTAGAGGCTGAGCTCTCTCAATTCAGTACTGGCAAGACCAGTCAGGAGGAGAAGGAAACCATGCACACCACAAACCCAGTCTCACATAGAACTATCACAACTGCAAACAAAACACAAACACACAAAAACATACTCGGAGGCGCTGATTAAAAATCTACCAAAACAACAGAGGCCTCCAAAGCAGACACCCAAGCAACCGCCACCTCAAGACATAGCACATGCAACACATAGTTCACAAAGTCAGTGTGCTAAAGAGTCACAGCCCTTAAGGCCAAACAACATGCCAGACACACTTGTAATAGGTGACTCCATAGTCAGACACACTGACGTCCCTCTCACCAGACTGAACAAGGAAAAGGTCACAGTAAGCTGCCCGTCGGGAGCTAGAATCCGCCACATAACACAAGCACTCAGGTCACTCCACAGCAAGTACAAATATGACTCAGTCATTGTACATGCCGGTGTGAACTACCTGAGACGTACCTCCCTGGACTACATGAAAAGAGACATATTGGAGCTCTCTGATTATGTAGCCCAGGCCGGCATGACCCTGACCCTGAGCAGCATCTTACCCTCACCAAGAATGATGCCACAGTACAAAGACAAAAAGATCAGTTTTAACAATTGGCTTAATTACTGGTGTCATTCTAAGGGGATCTAATGTCTGTCTGCTTGGGATGACATGCTCGACAAGCCACGCTGCTTCGCAAGGGATGGCTTGCACCTGTCACCCCTGGGCTTCAGGATATTGGCCAAGGCTCTTGCCACCCCCATAGTGCCTTTTTAGGCAAGGCTCAAAGGACAAACCTACCTCCCTAGAAAACACAAGTGGAAAAAAACTAAGGGTAATGCTGCTCAATGCCAGAAGTCTAAACCTCAAGATGCACACCCTCAAAGCCCTCCTCAGTATGGAAAACATCGATGTCTGTGCAGTGACTGAAACCTGGTTCAAGGCTCCTGAGAGCACCCCAGCACAATCAAGGTTTTACCTCACATCATGCTTTCCGGCCCCAAAACTTGGACCGAACCACAAAAGGAGGGGGAGTATCCATATTCATCAAAGATACCCACACCTCCAGGTTAGTGGCAACGCACGAAGCATCGGAGACCATCCAGGTGCAACTAACCATAGGCAAAACTGCCTTACAGTTTGTAGCATGCTACAGACCACCCTCTCAAACTCAGGAACCCCACACAGCCTTCCTAAAGACACTGGAGAGTATGAATGTCTCTCCAAATACCATCATATTGGGAGACTTCAACTACCCAAACATAGACTGGGAACATTACTCAAGCCCCAACACCCTAGCCCAAAGGTTCCTAGAATTCATAAACTCAAATGTGATGGAACAACTAGTAACCATTCCCACAAGAGGAGACAATATACTAGACCTGATCATCACAAACATGGGGACAAAATGCTCCACACCGGAAGTATATCCCTCATTGGTAAGATCAGACCATAAATTAATCTCACTGGAAATCCACATCCCGCCCCCACCCCCTGCACAAAAGACCACAGTGAAGAACTTCTCAAAAGCCAACTTCACGCTTCTTAAGACTGAAGTGGTATCCTTCAAGGTCCCTGGGCCAGTGGAAACCACAACCCACACTGCTGAATCCTTTACAAATGCCTTCTACGAGCACCTTCAAGAATGCATGGATCATGCAATCCCAAATAAAACCAAGACCCATTCCCCCCAAAGGCAAGCGCCCGGTCTGGTGGACCCCAGCCATAAACAAACTTTACAACAGAAGGAGGAAGCTACTATATGACAGAGCAAAATCCCTAAAAGGGAAGACATCTCTGATCAGTACTAGCAAAAAACTACGATCACTCATAAAATCATCCAAGGCCAACTTTGAGAGAAAAATCGCAAAAGACAATCACAAGGCCTTCTTTAGCTGTGTTAGAAACCTGGGTGGAAACTCCCAGATATGCTCAGAGTTAGTCCAAAATGACACAAAATACACTGAACCCACTGACATTGCCAACATTCTGGCAGACAGGTTCAGTGCAAATTTCTCCTCCCCCCTCCCCCCCAAAAGGAGAAATAACTACCCCAGCAGAGTGTAGCCTCCCTAACATCAAAGATGCCCAGGTGAGAGCCGCCCCTCTCTAAAGCTAAAAACACAGCATCAATGAGACAGGACGGTGTCCCGGGCTGTGTGCTACATAAACTCCAAGAGGAACTAAACCCACACATAAGGCTGTTGTTTAATCTTAGCCTTACTACAGGATACGTACCCAAAGAGTGGCGTATGGCAACAGTGGTCCCACTTCACAAAGGCGGTGCTTCTACGGACCCTGAAAATTACCGCCCCATAAGCTTGACGAGCCTGGTCTGCAAAGCTATGGAGAGGATCATTATGGAACTCAAACAAAGACATTGGGGACCTACAAACATTGGATCCTACCCAATTTGGCTTTGTCAAGGGCAGATCCTGCCATTTGAACTTGGTCGACTTTTTTGAAACAGTCACTAAGGCCATTGATGAGGGAAAGGCAGTTCACAGAGCCTACCTTGACCTTGCAAAAGCCTTTGACACAATACCACACTCGGGCACCATAGACAAACTCACCAGCTTAAATGTAAACCCATATGTCACGAGATGGGTTGCAAACTGGCTCAAGGACAGAGCCCACAGGGTCAGAGTTGCTGGAGCTATGTCAGACTCCAAGCCAGTCACAAGCGGTGTCCCACAGGGCTCAGTCCTGGGACCCCTCTTGTTCGGCATTTATTTTTCCAAGGTACAGGTAAACATAGGAGGATTGTAGCTGACAAAGTTCGCAGATGACTGCAAACTGGGCGCCATAATTGATACTCCAGCGGACATAAACATCCTTCAGAGAGGCCTCATAGAAACAGATAATTGGTGCCAGAGCCATGGCCTTAAGCTGAACACCAAAAAATGTATAGTCATACCCTTTGGGAAAAACAAGGTACCCACAAATTACCACATAGGTGGCAATCCATTAAGTACGGAAGAGGTAATCAGGGACCTAGGGACCCAGGTTGACAGTAACCTCTCATTTGACACTCACATTGCCAAAGTGGTTAGGAAGACCTTCTATATTGCCCACCTTATCATGAAGGGTTTCACATCTAGATCAAGAGAGGTCATTGTGCACCTGTACTCTTCTCTTATCAGGCCAATGATTGAGTACAATGCCCCATTTGGGATGTATCTTACCCGACACCTGCAGCAGTTGGAAAGACCCCAAAAGTTCCTCAGCAAGAGGATAAAGGGTCTTAAACATATGTCATATGCTGCCCGACTGAAAAAACTCCAGCTCTATTCAGTCGCATACCGCCTACTCAGAGGTGACCTGTGCCTGACGTACAAGGCCATGTCCAATCCGGAATTAATGGACATGCTCCATTTCAGAAAATTCAAATCCATCAGAGCCACGAGAGCAAGAGACTTAAACCTCAACACAGAAATAAATAGGACGTGCTGGAGAGACAGATTCATAACCCAGAGGCTCCCTACACTCTGGAACAGAATCCCAATCCATGTTAGGCAGAGCCCCTCACTAACTCTATTCAAGAGAAATCTTGACGAGTGGATGGGAGATCATAGGTTTACCCTGGGGGTCATCTCTGTGTCACTACTAGACAGAGACACAGCAAACTAAACCCTAAATGGCAGTAGTATTCTCATCCTAAGGGGTGGTGAAAGCCACACACACTCTGGCTAGGCTTATAAATGCCCTAGGGCAGATAGCCTAGTACGAACCTATGAACCTCTGAACAGCCATTACTACAGCATGCCCCCAACCCGTAATTGGATGAGAATTAAAGCTATTACAATGAACAATTGACACGTTTGAAGCCTTCTCTGGATATGCAGAGCATACAGAAGGTACAGCAGGTTTTGTTGAGGAATTGTTGCTACCAATACAAGAACAGATTAAAAAGGTATGAACTGGACAAGTTTAAATATTCATGAGATTGTAAATCAGGTACAATACATAGCAGATAGTATACTTAGGGGAAAAAAGAGCAAAAGAAAAAAAGTTAGAACACATCCAGCTTCAGCAGTTTAAAACAAATTCCTGAGGGCAGCAAAGGAAAAGTAGAAGATTCCGATTTCTTCAGCAATCCCACGGGACAATATTAGCAAAATTATTATGCCCCTGATTCACCACCCTCACCACAAGGTACATCACATTTAAATGCTCATTTTAACTGTGGTCAGACTGGGTACTGGTGAAATGAGGTCCATAATCTGGACAGCAAGCAAGTTTGCGAGATGTTCAGGTACCACAGCAAACTGAAAGAAATCGCCTGTGTGGAACACTGTTTGGTAACCCACTGGTGTAGCAGCAAAATCATTAGGACAGCCATGGTTATTTCCCTTGATGCCAATTTATCCTTTTGTCAATGTTACAATATAACATACATCTATTTTATTTCTTGTTGATATAGTAGCTAATAGCTCTATCATTACTCTTGCAAATACTGAACACCTTCCACTTTCTAAACACATGATTCAGGGTGTGGGAGTGTCTGGAGTTCCTTTAGACTACTCAGAAACTAAACCTGCTCCTATTCAAACAGGCCTGTTGAAAGTTCAGCATGCTTTTATTGCAGGAAATTCAGTCCCTTTAAACCTTTTACTAGATATACAATGGTGTACTTCTAGATGTTCCTAATGAATCTTTAGGATTATATAAACTCTATCTATGCAGATGAAGACAACATTTTTGCCATTTTAACATGAGAGCAAAATGAAGAAAATGCTAGTATGGAGGACTTTAACGTAATCAACTCTACAACTCTGGACTGCACATGAAAAAGACGTAGGGCACCTAAACTGCTCAGAAACTGTGCAAATAATATTAAAACCTTGAGAGGGCCTGCCTGTGTAGTTCAGTATCCTTTGTCGATAGAAGTGGAAAAAGAATCAAACCTGTTATTTCTGCCTTGTACCAATTTGC
This sequence comes from Protopterus annectens, assembly GCF_019279795.1. Lineage (NCBI taxonomy): Eukaryota > Metazoa > Chordata > Ceratodontiformes > Protopteridae > Protopterus > Protopterus annectens. Next base: position 515,362,096 of record NC_056745.1, read on the forward strand.
AGTTCTTATAACACTCCGATTTGATCAGTTAAGAAACCAGGAAAGGTATTTATAGATTTGAACAAGATTTATGTGCAGTAAAGGCTGTGGCAGTACCAGCATTTTCAGTTGTTACTAATTCTGCAACATGACTGAATGATATACCATCAGATGCCGCAATTTTCTCAGTGAGATATTTAATCTGCCTTTTCTATCCTTCTACATCCAGATAGCCAATATCTCTCTGCATTTACATACACACAACAGCTATATACTTCTAGAATATCGTAAGGGTATGTAGAATCTCCCACCCTTTTCTCAAGAGAAATAAAGAAACAAATTAAATATCCTTGAGGGTTCATTTTAATTAAATATGTAGATGATTTGTTTCTAGCCTCAAACTGCACATGATCTCAAAAAAGATACTATTATTTTTCCTTTTGACTCAGCAGAATTGTGATTCAAAATGAATAGAAAAACTGCAGTTATGGAAATTGCAGGTTCAGTACTTTGGGCATCTTAATTCAGAAGGTGCTTGACAGATTTGCCTTCATGTATTACTGCGATATAAACTGCCCTACAACATTAAAACAGTTGTAAACTTTTCTGTGATTAACAGGTTAGTGTCAACAATGGAGTCCTAATTACGCAGAATTAGTGAAACCTCTGTTAGAATTATGAAATGAAGATAACCCTGAACCTTTACCCTGGCAGTATCATCACGAACAAGGCTTTGGTAAAAATGGAAACACTACTTTCAAATCCTCCTCCACATGGCTTGCCAGATAACATTTTTTTTCCTGTTTTGTAGTGAAAGAAATAAAGTTGTGTCAGGATTATTAGCACAACGCAGAAATACCATCTATAGATCTGTTGCTTATTTTAGTACTAATCTGGATCCTGTAGCTGCAACCCTCCCCCAATGCCTTAGGGGAGTGGCCATAATGGCGGGCTTAGCAGAAATGGTGACTGCACTAACTCTCAGGCATGAAAATTACGTGGCAGTTCTATAGAAGCTGTTATTAAAGACAAAAACTCAATATCTTTCTAGAGGGAAGACCGTCTAAAAATGAATCGTCTACTTAAACTCTTCCTTACAGCTTGTTTGATGTCTACCACTTAACGATGCTTCTTTAAACCCTACAGCAGAAGGAGAAGCTCATGATTGTGTAGTTGTTACTAACACTGTGCTTCCTCCTAGATTAGACTTGAAATAAATCCTTGACAAATTCCAGATACAATTCTTTTTCAAGCATGGCTCCTGTGTTTGAAGAGACAATGGCGAACTTGTAGCAGCCTTTTTCATTTGTACACAACAAAGGATTTTGTTAATTGGATAATTAAATGGAAATATGTCTGCTCAAGTAGCTACTACTGAAGCCTGTAAGACTGGTAAAGATAAGTCAGTAATCATTTTTACAGATTGTCATTATGCCTATGTAGTAGTTCATGATTTTGGGACACTTTGGAAAGAGAGGTATGGAAATTACATCTGTAGTAAAAAAGGAAGTTATGGAATGCCTGCAACAGTAGCAGAATTGCCATCATCTCCAAGATGCTGAGGTGAAGCTTGGCCAGGATCTGTCGGTCTTACCTGTGAACCATTCTCCCTCAATGTCTCTCACTGAAGACAGATGTCTGTAGTAGCTTGTGGTCCAGACAAAGTGTGAAAGGTCTTCCCACAGACATTTTTGGGAGAGACCAGTCACTAATTCAGATGCTGCCTGCAAATTCAAATCATACACACTGGGGGCATTGAACACTTAATATCCATTAAACGTTCTCATGAAAAAATGAGCACGAGAGAAAAAGAAAAAAAAAAAAGGTCAAGTCCTTATGAAAAACATATATTAATATGTTTTGAACAAGTTGTGTACTCACAATCCAGTCTTCGTTTGCCCAATTGCTAATCACATTACACAAATGATGCCAGTCTTTTCATAGGTTCATAGGTTACACAAATTATGCAAGTCTTTTCATAGGTTCATAGGTGTGTACTAGGCTAATGGCCCTGGAGCCTTTACAAGCCAAGCCCATAGAAGTGCCGTGGCATTGTGCTGCCCGATGTTAGTTCCCAGTGCCTCTATCAAGTAGAACCACTGGAGTGATCCCGGGGTGAACTTTCTATTTCCCATCCACTCATCAAGATTTCTCTTGAAGAGGGTCAGTGAGGTGCTCTGCTTGGGTCTATATTATAAGCACAAAAAGACTAAACCACGGACACTCACATGAGTGAAAATGCAGGTAATCGAACTTGCTATTGTGGGGGGGCTGTGCCCCCCCACACCCCCCACTAACTATATATTCTAACTCAGAAGTCACACTACAGTGAAGAAAGGGCAAATATCCCACTCCTCAATGTAACACAACCCCACAATCACACTTTCGATTTCCGGCATTTTTGCTCATGTGAGCGTTCATGGTTTAGTCTTTTTCTGCTTATAATACTGACCCACTCTGCTTGACATGTATGGGAAGTCTATTCCAGAGCATGGGTAGTCTCTGGCTTATGAACCTGTCCCTCCAGCATGTTCTGTTGATTGTGGTAATGAGGTTGAGGCCTCTGGAGCGTGTGGTGCAGAGGAATTGGGATTTCTTTAGATGCAGAATTTCTAACAAAGCTGGGTCAGACATAGCTTTGTAAGTCAAGCAGAGATCACCTCTTAGTAGACGATATAAGATAGAGAATAGCTGTAGTTTTTTGAGTCTGTCCATGTAGGAGATGTGTTTAAGGCCTAGGATCCACTTTGTGAGGTACTTTTGTGGCCTCTCCAGCTGTTGCAGGTGTCCAGTGAGATGCATGCCAAATGGGGGCATTATACTCTATGATTAGTCTAATGAGGGAAGAGTAGAGAGTAATGATGACCTCTTTCTTTCTGGATTGGAAAACTCTTGGTAATGAGATGTGCCACATAGACGGCATAGGTGGAAATGTGGTGGTCGAAGGAGAGGTTGCTGTTAACCTGTGTCCCCAGATCTCTTATAACGCCTTCAATGTTCAGTGGGCTCCCATCAATGTAGTAATGTGTGGGAAATGAGTTTTTCCCAAAGGGGATGACGACACATTTTCTGGCATTAAGCTTAAGGCCACTGTTGCGACACCAGTCGCTGGTCTCACTGAGGCCTTTCTGTATGATGTCTGCATCACTCGGGGAGTTAATAATGGCTCCCAGCTTGCAGTCGTCTGCGAACTTGGTCAGCCAGAGTCCCTCCGTGTTGGCCTGGACTTCTGAGAAGTAGATGCCAAACAGGAGGGGACCCAGGACCGATCCCTGTGGGACTCCACTTGTGACTGGTCGGCAGTCTGACTTGGAGTCCTCTACTTTCATAGGTAGGTACTAGGCTATCGGCCCTGGGGCCTATACAAGCCCAGCCAAAGGGGTACCCTGGCTTTTGCCCCCCAAGAAAATTATTTTCCTGTGCCACTGTCGAGCAGAGCCATAGAGGTGATCACCGGGGTGAATTTCCTATTTCCCATCCAATCATCAAGATTTTTCTTGGAGTGCTAATGAGGAGCTTTGTTTGATATAGATAGGTAGTTTATTCCAGAATATGGGAAGTCTCTGGGACAGGAATCTATCCCTCCAGCATGTTCTGTTTATTGTGGTGACAAGGTTTAGGTCCCTAGAGCGTGTAGCTTGGAGGGATAGGGATTTCTTTAAGTGGAGCATGTCCAACAGCTCTGGGTTTGACATAGCTTTGTATGTTAGGCAGAGATCACCTCTGAGTAGGCGATATGCAACGGAGTAAAGCTGGAGTTTTCTGAGACTGTCTGCGTACGGCATCTGTTTGAGGCCGGTAATCCTCTTTGTGAGGTATTTCTGCGGCCTTTCCAGTTATAGAGGTCTTGTTAGGTACATACCAAAAGAGGCGCTGTACTCTATAATGGGTATAATGAGGGATGAGTAGAGGGGAACAATGACCTCTCTTTTTCTGGATGAGAAACCTTTTGTGATGAGGTGTGCCATGTAGAAGGATTTCCTGACTACTGTGGCAATGTGATTATCAAAGGAGAGACTACTGTCCACCTGTGTCCCAAGGTCTCTTATTACACTTTCGGTGTTAAGTATACTACCGTCTATGTTGCAGTTCATGGGTACAGAGTTTTTACCAAAGGGGATGACAATGCACTTTTTGACATTGAGCTTGAGGCCATGGCTTTGATACCGGGCATCTGTCTCAGTGAGGCCCTTTTGTAGGATGTCCACATCGTTAGGAGTTTCGATTGTGGCTCCTAGTTTGCAGTCATCTGCGAACTTCATTAGCCAAAGACCTTCTGTGTTAGCCTGTACTTCATAGACGTAGATACCAAACAGGAGAGGACCGAGGACTGAACCCTGTGGTACTCCACTTGTCACTGGTCTGAAGTCGGATTTGGAGTCTGCTACTTTCACAGTGTGGGTTCTGTCAGTGAGCCAGTTGGCAACCCATCTTGTGACATAGGGATTTATACCTAGTTTAGTGAGTGTATCTATAATTCCAGAGTGAGGGATGGTGTCGAAAGCTTTGGCAAGATATAGATAGGCTGTGTGAACCACCTTACCCTTGTCTACGGCTTTGGTGACTGCTTCAAAGAAGTCTATCAGGTTTAGGAGACATGATCTGCCTTTTACAAACCTGAACTGGGTGGGATCCAGAGTTTGGAGATTACCAATGTCTTTGTTTATAAGTTCCATGATGATACGCTCCATGGCCTTGCAGACTAGGCTTGTCAGACTAATGGGGCGGTAGTTCCTGTGGTCCATGGTGGCTCCCCCCTTGTGGAATGGGATAACCGTTGCTGTGCGCCATTCAGCAGGCACAAAGCCTGAGGTGAGGCTATGACTGAACATGGTACTTGGGTGGGGTGCCAGTTTGTTCTGTAGTTCGTGTAGAACGCAGCTTGGGATGTTGTATGATCCCATGGATGCTGAGTTCTTGGCTTTGGAGAGTGTGTTTTTTTACCTGTGCAGCTATGATTACAGGAACTTTGCATTCTTCCGGTATAGAGACGGGCTCTTTTGGGGGTGAGAGGGGGGTAAAGTTAGCACTGAACCTATCTGCCAGGATGTTGGCAATATTAGTTGGGTCTGTATATTTAGTGCCATTGTGCTGTAACTCAGAGCAGATCTGAGTGTTACCATTGAGATTCCTGACATAGCTATAGAATGCTTTGTGGTTGTCTTTAGAATCAGTGGCGATTTTGTTTTCGTAACTAGCTTTGGAGGATTTTATCAGGGATTGCAGCTTCTTACTGAGGCTGACCAGGGAGCTGCTCCACTCATGGGTTTTATTCTCTTTTGCAAGAGTTTCTTCCTTCTGTTGTACAGTTTGTTTATGGCAGGGGACCACCAGATTGGCTTCCTTTTTTTGGAGGATAGCATCTTGGTTCTGTTTGGGATAGCATGATCCATGCACTCATGTAAGTGCTTATAAAGTGCAATAGTGTAGGATTCAGTAGTCGTAACTGTATTGTCCATCTGCATGGGTGTCATGATGTTCACTTCTGTCTTAACTCATTCACTCCGGAGCAGCTCAGAAAAAGCTGCCTGCTTAATTCCACCATAGGAACAACAGTGCAGCCTGAGCTAATTTTCGGAAAATCCATTTGTAATACCATACAGAAAGCAAATGTTCATAACTCTAACTATAAGAGCTACACTAAAAATGCAAACGCGAAAGCTGTTCAGCAGAGACTGACCTTTCCAACAGTGTAAATGTTGATAGTGCATATCAAAGTCATTATTAAATATTTGGCCAGGAATGTTGATATTGTGCATATTTACCTTTTTGGAAAAGCAAAGCGCAATATCTTGGTCAATGTACCATGCAGACCCATATAATTTCAATTTAATGTGTTAGTATGAATGCCAGCTTTAAAACGATACCGTAACCATTACTGTATGATGCTCCTTTCTTGAGATATTCATAGAAATATGATTAATATATTTCTCATAACTGATAAATAAACAAAGCATAATATCTCATCACCTGCAACAGACAGTGCCTACATATCAGTGTAGAAGTTGTGTGTCTCAATGTCAGCTTCAAAATGATGCATCATTTGTGTGATCACCATGCTCCCTTACAAAGATATGGGCATAATAATGAGAAGTACTGTAAATGTATAATTTTCATAATCATACAAGACTAAACAAACTGTGATATCTGTACATGTGTACAGTGCACAGACACAGTTCCTTTACCATGTTGTAAGGAGTAACGTCTTCAAAATGAGGTATTACTTGGTACACTGACATGCTCCCTTGCAAAGTTATTTACCAAAATATGAAAAAAAAATCATAATTTCCATAACCTAAGTCCGAAACAAACTTTGATATCTGCACATAAGTACAACATACAGGCACAATTCTTTTATCATGTTGGAACCAGCAATACTGTCTTCAAAATGAGGTATTACTTGGCATGTTCAGATGCTCCTTTGCAAAAGATATTTACCAAAATATCAAAATAAAGTCATAATTTCCATAACCTAAGTCCGAAACAAACTTACATCTGCATATGTCTACAACATACAGGCACAATTCTTTTACCATGTTGGAACTATTAATACTGTCTTCAAAATGAGGTATTACTTGGCACACTGACATGCTCCCTTGCAAAGTTATTTACCAAAATATGAAAACAATCAATTTCCATAACCATATAACCAAATAACTAATACATGTTAGTGTGGAGTATGTGCATATTGTTAACAGATAAATTATTCTTGAAAGCTGGATACATAAACAGAAACTTATAATAACCATCACTGAAACCTGTGCTATAGATAAAGTACAGTTGTGTACCTACAATAAATGTAGATGTTCGAGTGTATTCACTGTTGCAGTCATTACTCTTGGGTTATCCTGCTGGCAGGCTACCCTCAGTCGGCCAGAATTCCAAAGTCTAGGTCCGGCGTCAGTTGCTGTCGCCTCTTTCCTGACGTCAGTGCGCCAGGGGAATAAAAGATGCAGCCGACACCATTTTCTTCAGTTTTTCTTGCCCCAGATGTCAGGTGCCTCCAAATTGGTAGGCTGAAAAAATATGCCAATAAAAATGCATGCACAAAAATAACATTTCCTTCATCTACAAGCAAATACACCACATAGGTTGTATAGGATAGAGAAGTGCAGATAAGTCCCAGCAAAGAAAAGGGGGATGGTGGGTGGGTAACCTGGACTGCAACAGTGAATACACTCGAACATCTACATTTATGGTAGGTACACAACTATACTATGTTCATCGTGTTTCACTGTTGCAATCATTACTCTTGGGTTGAATCCCAAAGCTGAGGATGGGTGGCTGGGCTAAATAGGATTAGGAGAGGCTATGAGGCCCTGCAGAACTGCAGTGGCAGAGCCTGCTCTGGACTTAAGAGTAAAGAGGTAAGTGCTAGTGCTTTGTGAAAATGTGCACTGAACTCCAAGTTGCAGCCTCTAAGATATCTTTGGTTGGTACTCCTCTGAGGAAGGCTGCTGAAGTGGCTGCTGCTCTGGTGGAATGAGGCCTAATGCCCTTAGGCACTGATTTTCCATGAAGAAAATAGCAGAAACGGATGCAATGGCCTATCCATTTAGAAGTCTATTTTGAGATAGCCTTTCCTTGTGATCCTGCAGCATATGACACTAAAAGTTGCTCAGTCTTTCTGAAAGCTTTAGTTCTGTCCAAGAAGAAACATAACTGCCTGTGTATGTCCAAAGAATGCAGAATTTTCTCACCCTTGTTCTGTGGATTTGGATAAAAGGTAGGCAAGTGAATGGTTTGGTTGAGGGCCACACTGGACACCACCCTTAGGCATAAATGTAGACTTTGTCCTCAGAGAAACCCTGTCTGGATGAAAAATGATAAAAGGTTCCACAGCCATGAGTGCTTGTAACTCCGAGACTCGTCTTGCAGAGGTTATTGCTAGGAGCAGAGCTGTTTTCCAGGATAAGAATTTTATATCTGCTGTTGATGCTAGCTCGAAAGGAGGCAGTGTGAGTTTTTCCAAAACATAATTGAGGTCCCAGGCTGGAATTGGTGCTCTCCTTGGATGCCTAATGTTTTTGGCCCCTCTGAGATATTGCCTTATTAAAGGATGAGAAAAGATAGGTGGTTCCGTATTGTAATGGGCTGAAATGGCAGAGGCATGAATCTTAACTGATGAGAAAGGCATTTGTTCAGCATCTCAGTTAGGTATTGTAAAATCTGAGGGATATTTGGTACACTCGTCAATGCCTTGTTCCTGGTTCCAAGCACAGAATCTCTTCCATTTTTTTTGCATAAGATTTTCTGGTACTGGGCCTCCTGGCCTCCAAGATAACATCCATAACAGCTTTTGAAAGAGGAGTGTTCTGAATGGCTATATTATCCGCCATGCTGCCAGATTTAAGGTCCTGAGTTGGCTGTGTAGGATCCGATTTGTTTTGCTGGGTCAGCAAGTGAGACGTTTGAGGCAATATCCATGCTGGACACTGACAGAAGCTCTTTAGGATTGGGTACCAGTGCTGGCGTGGCCAGTCTGGTGCAATCAGTATCATTTTGGCTTCTCTTGTCTGACCTTTCGGAGTACCCTGGGAAGGAGAGGCAATGGAGGAAAGGCATATACTGTTAGATTTTTCCAGCTGAAGGATAGGGTGTCCACTTTCCATGCTTGCTTGTGATAAATCCTTGTGCAAAATCTCTGCAATTGGCAGTTGTGAGTGGAGGCAAATAGATCTATGTCTGGGCATCCCCATTTCCTTGCTATCATGCTGAAGACTTGTGGATCCAGTTTCCATTTGTGGGGATCCATGAGGTTTCTGCTTAGTTCATCTGCCAGAGAATTTGCTTTTCCTGGCAGGAATTATGCTTGCAGGTGAACTTGAAAAGTCAATGCTGTGTCCCATAAGGTCATTGCTTGTCTGCAGAGGGGGTAGGAACATGTACCTCCCTGCTTGTTTATGTACCATATGACTGTAGTATTGTCTGTCTTCATCAGTAGCTGTCCTGGATGAAGCAGGTCCTTGAAAGCTGTCAGGGCATTTTGAACATCTAGCATCTCTTTTTGATTGATGTAAAGATGCATCTGGTTTGCAGGCCATGTGCCCTGAATACATTTTCCTGCCATATGCCCCCCCCCCCCCCCAAGGCATAACTTGATGCATCCATTGTCAGTGTCTGTCTGGCTGTGGGTAAACTGAATGGCAGACCCTTGTTGTGGTGACAGGCCTCTGCCCATCATCGAAACTCCTGTTGCAGGCAGGGAATTAGTGCAATTACTGTCTCCAGGCTGTGGCAATGCGGAGTCCAAACACTTTTTAGATACCATTGTAGTTGCCTCATATGCAGTCTGGCATATGGAATTAGTAAAATGCAGGATGCCATGAAACCCAAGGCCTGCAGGATTTTCCTTGCAGATAAGTGGGTTTTTGTTGCCAATTTCTTGAAGTAAGAAGTCAGTTGCTTTTGTTTGTCTGGCGTGAGATAAGCTATCTGGGCAGTTGTATTTAAGCTCGCACCCAGGAATATTATCTCTTGAGAGGGCACTAGTTTTGATTTATTTTCGTTTACTGTGTACCCTAGGCCAATAAGTAATCTTTTTACAAACGCCAGATGCTTTAGAAGAATGTCTTTGTTCTCTGCTTGAATTAGGCAGTCGTCCAAGTAGGGATATATTTGAATTCTTCTTTGTCTGCAAAACGCAATTACTGGTGCCAGGCATTTTGTGAAGACCCTCGGCGCAGTAGATAAGCCAAAGGGCAGTGCAGAGAATTGATAATGCATTGAGCCAGCTATGAATCTGAGGTATCTTCTGCAAGATTAGGTGATTGGGACATGTAGGTATGCCTCTTATAGGTCCAAAGTTAGGAGCCAAGCCTTCTTGCCCAGCATGGGCAGTAGCTGCTGTAGAGTCAACATCTTGAATTTTGGGACTTTCAGGAACGTATTTAGTATATACAGGTCCAGTATTGATCTCCAGGGTTTGTCCTTTCTGGGCACTAGGAAAAGTCTGGAGTAAAATCCTTGCCCCTGCTCTTGTTGTGGTACTTGCTGAATGGCCCTCATTTCCATGAGGGCTGTAATTTGCTTTTGTGCCTCTGCCCATTGATTGTGTGGCAGGTCTGGCATACCTTTGGATCTTGGTAGGGTGTGAAAATGGAACCGGTAGCCTTGGGACACTATGTTCAGGACCCATTTGTCTTGGGTAACCATTTGCCAATTTGATGAAAAAAGTGCTAGTTTTCCCCCTAAGGGGGCTGCCAAAAGAAAAGTGCTTGGATCTGGCAGAGGAAAGTCATTGGGACTGTTTCCTGTAAGGTTGTGATTTGTCTTCTCCACTTTTGGAGGTAGGAGCACCCCATTGTTTAGGCCTGTAAGAGCCTTGGGGCTGAGATCTGCCTCTGGGATGCCTGTATGTGCCTCTTTGTGGTCTGTCTGACACTGGAAAGGACCAATTTTTAGAAGGCCAGTTCCTGCTAAACCTGGGTGGCTGTACCTGTAAGAAATCCTTGACTGCATGGATTTTGCTTTATCCTCCATTTTTTTCAACACCTCTTCTGCTTTAGTACCAAACAAAGTATCATGCTGTAATGGTGCATCTAATAATTTTGCTTTAACATGATCAGACAGATTCTGTTCCTTTAACCAAGCATGCCTTCTAATAACAGAACCTGTAACAGCGGCCCTGCAAGAGGCCTCCAGTGAATCATAACCACATTGCAAAGTATGCTTTCCCACTCGTTCAGCTGCATGCAATAAATCCTGCAATTCTTTGTTCTCTGAACATTCAGTATTTGTCAACAATTTCTGTTTAAGCAGTGACATTAAATATTGCTGATATTTAAGCATATGAAACTGACAATTTAAAGCCCTTACAGCCAAGGTAGCAGAAGTGTAAACTTTTTCCCCTATCTGTCTAGAGTCCTAGAATCCCTATCAGAGGGGACAGGGTTTTTTGCAGTGGAATCTTTATCCCCTTTGGGACCCTAAGATATAGTTTTTGGGTCGGCAGCGGGGTTTTTATATAGGAATTTATGAGAATCCGGGACCCTGTAGTATCTGTCTGACTTAGCAGGTGCAGGGGGCAAAGAGTCAGGGGACAGGCCGGACTCTGAAAATACATCATTTACAATGTCCAGAACAGGTGGAATAGCAAGGGGTCTGTGCTGAGGAAGTAGCAGATAGTCTCTGAGCCTTTTCTTAGATTCAGAATAATCTTGGCTCTCCCAGTGGAAATGCTCCCTCATGGTATGCAGGGTTTCCACAAAAGAATACTCCTCAGGAGGAGAGGCGGAAGGAATGGATTCTTCAGCATCAGAATCATCATAGGGAAGCACGGAATAATCCTGTTCAGAAGAGGAATTAGAGGAAATAGAAACCTGATCAGAAGAATCATACTCTGTCTCTTGCCTAGGCCTCTTATCAGGAGGGGGATGGGAGCCCCTGATCAAAGTAATTAGGTCTTCTGCCATTTTGAGCATCTGTTTTTTAGGCATGGAAGTCTGAGTAGAAGAATGCTGTACTTGTTTCTTTGTCTTTAGAGCTGCTTTAGTCTTTGAAGCTGAAGATGGCTTAATATATAGTTGTGTAGGTCTGAAGACACCCTCAGAAGCCGATGCCTGCTCAGTGGCTCCGGACCCATCTGAGGGAATGATTTCCGAGTTTCCAATACCTTGAGTATCCAGAGGCCCAGTCGGCTCCATGTGGGAGTCGGAAGCGGCCTGTAGCTCTGAGGTAGCGGGCGCCAGGGGCTGCGAAAGCACCTCACTGAGAACCGGCGACTGGTCTAATGGAGGGCTTTTCTTTGTAAACTCTGGTTGTCGGCTGTTCCAATGGCATTATATAATTAAATCTTCGGCCAAAGTAATGAAATGCAAAATCGAACTGACGCTTAATAGTGCGTTGGTTAAATCTAGCACAAAACCGACAGCTAGCAACGTTGTGATTAAGGCCTAGGCAAGGAATACAGTAAGAGTGAAAATCCTTATGAGGTATTTGCTTCCCACAAGAAATACAATTGTTAACTATTTCTGACATCGTTCTGGAGCAAGAAAAAAGTTTCCCCAGCAGGGTACTTAGCTTTAATGAAGACTTAGGTTCTGAAATTCAGATTTGAAAATCTCAGGAGTCGACCGACCAGCACTTGCGAACTGCTTTTGCTTCGGGCACTGTGTGGCAAGAAAGACTGAAGAAAATGGCGTAGGCTGCATCTTTTATACCCCTGGCGCACTGACGTCAGGGAAGAGGCGACAGCAACCGACGCCAGACCTAGACTTTGGAATTCTGGCCGACTGAGGGTAGCCTGCCAGCAGGATAACCCAAGAGTAATGACTGCCACAGTGAAACACTATGAACATCCTGTACTTGTTACACCACATCTGTATTATGATCTTCAGCAGTCTGGCCATGTATGCAGAAGCACTTCCCTGGTATACAAATGAATTATTTCCCCTGCCAACATCTTCATTACTACATGTTATACACATGTCCCTAAATGAAACATTCACCCAAATGACCCCCTCAGGAAAATATTGAGATAAGCACAATCACCAAAATTATATATATATATATATATATATATATATATATATCTACATACACACACACACACACACATATATATACACACACACATATTATATATATATATATTTATATACACGTGTGAACAATGTATATATGTGCAAGTACATTATGTACATACATATATAGCCACACACACACGCACAAATTATATATATTACACACACACACAAAATCAGGGATTTAGGAGGATAGGCAGTTAATGAAGAATGAGGGGTGCTGTTTGCAATGACTCCAACCAGAGAAAAAACACAACCTGGCTTGTATATTCATCAGAGTGATAATGACTTCTACTTATGTGAATAACAGTGACAGCAGCGGAGACTTTTCCCAGAAAAGTGATAATGACTTACTGCTATATTGTTAACTGCACGTATTGCTAATATGATAATTACCTTCCTTTCATTACTGCAAAGGTATGCATGCTGAGACACAGGTGATAATTGCTGCACATAACCTGAGTAGGCATTCATCATATTACATTGTACAGCTGTTATGTAACACAGACTCAGTATCATCAATAAGGAGAAGACCTGAGTCATTCAGTCAAATAGTATAACACTTAGATATTGCTGAGCCCTTCCCCCCACCTAAATTCCACACATGACTGATAAAGCCAGGAGAAATGCACAAAATATATGGTAGCTCCATGCTGTCAGTAGTGATTTCAAATCCTCAATGATTTGCCAGAAAATCACAAAAATTAATGACAAACAGACCAAAAATAAGAGGCAGAGATATGAAGTCTGAAACTCAAACATTTGTTATTTAGTGATTTCAATCCTGGGCGATTTGCCAGAAAACTATACATTTTATTAGTAATGGACCAAAAACATGAGGTAAAAATCTGGACGTTCTGTAAAATTCTGGACAATTGAGAGGTGTGCCTTCATCTGCTGTTTCTATTCGCCCAGTCTTCCAGTAATCCCATGAGTTTTAAAATACTAATTTGCTTTGTGATGCACAACTCAATTTGAAAGTCCATTCCATTAGGTGACCACCTTCTCAGAGGAAAAATAATATTTCATATCTAAACTGAAGTATGACTATTTAGTCTAGAATTCCCGACATCTCTGCCTCCCCTCTCCGTGTCTTGGTTAATAAGTTAATTTTTTTCTAGTTCAGTTCCTGTGCAGTTCCTTTTCGATTTTGTGAAATAAAATCATACCACCTCTCCATTCTATCCTTCTGAAAGGACAGACATGGTATGTTTATAATCCTCTCAACAACCAACTTTGCTCTATTTTACCACCCTAGTGTTCATCTGTATGTTTGTTTTGCTATCTATAGCTTTTTTACATTTTTGCAGTAGCATAGGTATTGCCTCAGAGGATGTGTCTGATCCTCATGTAACACACAAACATCACACCAGGGGACCTGGAGGTAACCAAAGGCAAGTGGTCGATAACCTGCCCATGGCTGAGAGTACTATAGAATCAGAAGCTGTAGGCCCGATGCATATTTTCATTATTTATTTTTATGTTTTTTTTTTTTTAGTTACACAAAGGGTAGATGTTTGTTTTTTTTTTTTTTGGGGGGGGGGGATGTCTGGGTCCATCAAAACTTGGGACAAAAAACTAGCCAGATCAATAGCTAACACTGGTTGCAGGGTCAACCCAATACAAACTGGACAAATCCCACTATTCTCCCTCTAATCTGAAGCCTATTTCTACACGGATAGTATGCTTAATACTGCACTGAGAAAAAAAAAGACAACAATTTCAGTAGTTTGGCATAAAACACAAAATACATGTCACAAAAACCCCAATATTAATAAAGGCAGGTTTCAGCCTCATTTGTATACAAACAGCCTTAGACAAGGAATTAAATATAAACAAACAAGTTGCCTGACTGAAAAGAACTCGGGTGTCGATTACTGCAGAAAGCAGGTGCAGCCTGTACCAAAACAGACAGGGTTGTCATCACCTTAGCACCAAAATATTATTTATGCTCAAGCATTTAACACTGCCAAGCCCATCACATGACTGGGCACTAAGAATACCTTTGACAAAGCTGCACGGTTCAGTGCTGGCAACCTCAAAACCAATGCTAACAAGCTGGTAAATTCAGATAGCTTAGACAAGCGAAGTTAGAAAGTAATTCCTCAAGAAGTAAATAGGTAAGATCAGGAGAAGCCTCTGCATCTGCAAAATTGTCATGTTTAAACTCATGGAAAACAGACCACTCTGTAAAGTAGATTTACTGTTCATAAGCTGACAAACTTCTTTATCTATTAACCAGCCTAACACCCTGAAAGTCGCACAGAGCCAGAACAACATCCGTATTACATTTATGTGAAACGGTCAGATTTGACACTGCTGTTAACTAAAATCACAGTAGCAAGATGAACTACTTCAGCCTTACATTATCAAATGCATATGACAGCAGGGTAGAAACCTGCATTCAACAGATTGTGTACTCAAATCAGGTAACTGAAAACAAAACAAAAGCATTCAAAGAACGGCCAGAAACCGGTGAATAATGTTAAAGCAGCTGTCAAACGTGCATCCCTTGCATTTAAACGTAACGCTGCTAACAACGCTTTTAACGATGCATCCACAAACTACCGTGACATTATTTTTAGCAACATTTTGAAGGGACCAAATGTCAACACAGTTCCAGCGGCTCCATTTATTAGTAGCATGACTCTAAACCTTCCTTCTTGCACCTCTTTATTCAGTAATGTAATTGCAGCGATTTTTTGCGCTTGCTTCCTCAGCTATACCACTATGTTCTAAAGTGTAGTGTTGCAAGGTACATTCCAAAAGCAGAATATAAGGGGTGCTACTATCAGGAAATAAAAGTAATTCACATTTATGGGAAACAGATTTCACACTGCCGTTAACTAAAATGATAGTAGCAAAAATGAAACATTAACTACTTCATGAACATGAACTTACAGAAACCGGTGAATACCGTTAAACTGCCGTTATCTAAAACTACAGTAGCAAAAAAGAATCATGAACTACTGCATGAACATGAACTTACAGAAACCAGTGAATAACGTTAAAGCTGCTGAAAGCGCTGTCAAACGTGCATCCCTTGCAATTGAAAGTAACGTTGCTAACACAGCTTTTAACAATGCATCCACAAACTACTGTGGCATTAATTTCAGTAACATTTTGAATGGACCATTTTAAAGAATATCAACACACAGTTCCAGCGGCTCACTTCCTCAGCTATACCACTATGTTGCAAGGTGCATTCCAAAAGCAGAACAGAAGGGGTACTACTGGCAGGAAATAAAAATAGTAATTCTGCATTGATGTTTACGGTATATACACTGCCGTTTAAAAGCATGGAATAACGATAATAATACATCTACTCCTCCATTAGAATTAAGCAAAATTAAACTTTTTTTGGGTTGGCATATCAAAATATAGTTGCATTTGGTTATTGGCTGCAAAAACACATTTTACCTTATAAACTCCTTGGGCAAAGCTGAACAGTAAAGCTGAATCAGGAAAGCTGAACCGGCAAGCTTCTTCTAGCTCTAGCGATGTGTGCAAACCGTGAGTCCACAAAACAACTTTAAGGGATCCAGTAGCAGGTAAAATCTACAAATATTTGCAGAAAAAAAGGACAGACCTGCTGCTGGACCCTCTATTTATTTGGGGGAAAACAAAAGAAATTCATGTTGGGGGTGGAGGTGTGATGCAAGTGGTGGCTTGGAATGCAAGATTCTGAATGGCTGCCACCACTTGCTTTAGCAACTACTTTGTAAGCAGATTTTCTAATGAAAGTTAAATGTAAGCCTAATGTAAAAACACACTGAATCGTAGCTGCACAAGATAAATTACAAGTTCAGTTATGATTTCAGTGTATTTCACATTAAGCTGATCTACAAATGTACAATAAAGTTTCTCACACTTGTGGAAGGCACTCGGGGGGTAACAGCTTGCAATTAGTATCTTCTCATGGCGCGCTCGGTGTTAAGCACAGAGGTGCCATGAGAAGGTACTCAAGGTTAATGAGTTAAGAAGCATGAAGTTGGCTTTGGAGAAATTGTTTATCATGGTTTCCTTAATGAGGGGTGGAGGCAGGATGTGGATATCTAGGGTAATTAGCTTATGGTCAGATCAGACCAATGAAGCGCTGACTTCAGGTGTGGAACACCAGTCACTCATACTGGTAATGACTAGATCTAGGATACTGTTGCCCCTGGTGGGGGTGTGGATAAGCTGATCCAGGGGATTGGAATTTAGGAATTCCAGAAAGCGTTGAGCGAAGGAGTTGGTACATGAGTAGTTTTCCCAGTTAATGGTGGGGTAGACGAAGTCGCCCATTATTAGGGTGTTTGGTTGAACCCTAATATTTTCCAGTACATCAAGAAAAGAGGATTGGGAATCCTGGGGCATGGTGGGTGATCTGTAGCAAGCTACAATTTGGATTGCAGTTTTGCCTAGAGTTAGTTGCACTTGGATAACCTCGGCTGCATTATGCTGAGCAACTATCCTGGAGGTGTGGATATCCTTAATGAATATGGACACACCTCCGCCTTTGGTGTTCCGGTCTAGGTTACATGGCCGAAAAGTGTGGTACGAGTTATAGCCTGGTAGTTCTCTGGAGTCTTGAACCAGGTCTCAGTCACTGCACAGATATCGATGTTCTCCATTTTAAGGAGTTACTCGAGTGAGTGCATTTTGAGATTTAGACTTCTAGCATTGAGTAGCATCACCCTCAGTTTTTGCTTGCCTGTTCCTGTTACGGTGGTGAATTTGTCATTTGAACCCTGCCTAAAAAAGGCACTATAGGAGCGGCAAGAACCTTAGCCAGTATCCGGAATCCCAGGGGTGACATGTGCAGGCCATCTCTGGCAAAGCATCGTGGTCTGTCGACCATGTCATCCCAGGCAGACGGATACTGGATCCCTTTAGAATGGCATCAGAAGCTTAGTCAATTGAAGTCAATCATTTTGTCCTTGTACTTCATACTGTGGGTTCTGTGAGCCAATTTGCAACCCACCTAACGATATAGGGGTTGATGCCTAGTTTGGTGAGTTTATCAATAATTCCTGAGTGAGGAATGGTATCAAAGGCCTTGGCCAGATCGAGGTAGGCTGTATGAACTGCCTTACCTTCATCCACAACTCTGGTGACTGACTCAAAAGAATTCAACCAGGTTGAGCAGGCATGATCTATCTTTCACAAAACCAAATTGCGTGGGATCTAGAGTTTGGAGATTCCCTATATCCTTACGTCCACGATGATGCGCTCCACAGCCAAACATATCAGGACTCATCAGACTAATGGGGCAATAATTTCCAGGGTCTGTAGTCATTCCTCCTTTATGGAGAGGGATGACTGTAGCAGTGCGCCATTCGTTAGGGACAAAGTCTGAGGTGAGGCTGTGAGTGAACAGGGCTCATAGATGTGGTGCCAGTTCACATTGTAATTCATGTAGAACATAGCCAGTGACATTGTTGTGTCACATGGAAGCTATATTCTTGGCCTTGGACAATGCAGCTTTAACCTGTGCTGCAGTAATGCTGGGTGCCTGGCATTCTTCCAGTATTGAGACTGGTCCTTTAAAGGGAAAAGCGGGGTAAAACTTGCACTGAATCTGTCAGCTAGTATGTTGGCAATATCTGTTGGCTCAGTATATGAGGTACCATTGTGCAGTAACTCAGAGCATATCTGGGTATTACTATGGAGATTCTTGATATAACTATTGAAGGCTTTGTGGTTGTTTTTAGTGTCTGCCACAATTCTGCCTTCATAGTTGGCTTTGGAGGTTTTGATGAGGGATCTCAACTTTTTGTTAAGGCTAATTAGGGAGCTTTTCCAGTCTTGGGACTTCACCTTTTTCTGCAACAGTTTCTTCCTTCTGTTGTAGAGTTTATTAATGGCAGGGGACCACCAGATTGGCTTCCTGTTTTCTGGAGTAGAGTGTCTTGGTTCTGTTGGGTATGGCTAGCTCCATGCATTTATGTACGTGTTCGTACAGTGCACTGGTGTATGATTCAGCAGTCATGCGTCTATTTTCCATTGGCATGGGTGTCATGAAGTTAGCCACCTCCGTTTTTAGGAGTCCAAAGTCAGCTTTGGAGAAGTTTTTCATGGTGGATACCTTTGCAAGGGGTGTGGGTGAGATGTGGATTTCCATGGTGATTAGTTTATGGTCGGATCTAACCAGGGAGGAATTGACTACTGGTGTAGAGCCCATGTTAGTAATAACCAGGTCAAGGATGCTGCTTCCTCTAGTGGGGGTAAGAATGACCTAGTCCAGGGCATTGGAATTGAAGAATTCCAGTCAGAGTTGGGCCAGTGCACTGGTGCATGAGTAGTTTTCCCAGCTGATGGAGGGGTAGCTGAAGTCACCTAGTATGAGAATGTTGGGTTGGATCTTAACAGTTTCCAGGGTGTTTAGGAATGTGGAGTCAGAGTCTTGGGACATGGTTGGGGACCTATAGTGCGCTACGACCTGAATTGCCGTCTTACTCGATGTTAGTTGTACCTGGAGTATCTCAGATGTGTTGTGCTGTGCTACTAGTCTAGAGGTGTGCATATCCTTTATGAATATGGAGACACCACCACCTTTGGAGCTTCGGTCCATGTTCTGGGGCCGAAAGGTGTGGAATGAGTTATAGCCCAGTAGTCAAGGGGTGCCTTCTGCTGCTTTAAACCAGTTCTCCATTACAGCACAAATGTCGATGTTCTTCATTTTTGAGGACTGCTTTGAGTGAGTACATCTTGAGATTTAGACTTCTAGCGTTGAGCAGCACAACCCTCAGATTGCATTTATTTATAGCTGCTATGGTGGTAATTTGGTCTTTGGAACAACGCTTAAAAAAAGGCACTATAAGGGTGGCAAGAGCCTTAGCCAGTACCTGGAAACCCAGGAGTGAAAGATCTGGCAAAGCATCAAGGTTTGTCAATCATGTCATCCCAAGCAGAGAGATACCAGATTCCCCTTAGAATGACATCAGAAACTTAGCCAATTGTTGAAATCAATAATTTTCTGTTTGTACTGCGGTATCAAACTGGGCAACAGTAGGATGCTACTCAGGGCTAGGGTCATACCTGCCTGGGCTACATAATCAGAGAGCTCCACCATGTATCTTTTCATGTAGTCCAGGGTCATTCCCTAAGGGCTGTACATGGTGTCCCAAAACCTGACTGTTTTGCTTCTTGCTTTTTCCCTTCCTAACAAACAGGACAATTCAATAATTGGTATTGCTTTGTCACCAAATATACTACATTGTATCAGAGCTGGATCACAGTCAAATGGGGCGTTAGGCATCGTAATGGACCAGCCCCCACCCCAAACCATTCATGTCCCATTACTTAGCTGTCTATCCCCAATTACCATAAATACTTTTCAAACCTGTCAGTGTGCATACTATTTTCTGCTTTACTTTTATAATGCTTACAGTGATCTGGATTTAATTTAAAACTTTTATTTCAAATTTTATGGCACAATCACTGATGGTCATTTGCTACACAAAACAGTCTCACATGGAAAACAGATTTAACATGAGCAACAGTAAACTTCTCTTCCCTAGCAGCTCACACACACACAGAATGCATCTCGTCAGTGGTGCATTCAGTGCACCTTGGGACTTGGTCTATTTGAAAACCATGAGCCCCTGCACACATTTTTCGGACCATGCATAAATGTATGTGTTCTGTGATCCACCTTCCTTATTTTAAATTATATTTCTTGATTAATACAGCAACACTTGTTACAGTGAATTTTAATTTTGTAGTTTTAAACTTTCTTTCCAGTAAGCAGTGAAACAAAAAGTATGACTCAATAATGCCAAAGTACCCATTTCAGAACACTTCTAACATAAATGGCAAACTGATGTAATAATAATCCACCAATATCCATATTCTTAATTAAGGTCACTTTATCAACTGAGCACATGTCTGATGGTGATAAAATCGGCCACATTAAAGTATTCTAAATTGGTTTACACAAGTGTACAATAGTCTTGCAAAAACAGGCTAATGACTAACTTTATCAGCACAGCTAAGCCAGTCATTTTTATCTAAAGACATCCCAGCCGCAGTGGTACAGCGGTAGCGTTGTTGCCTCATAGCAAGAGGTTCTCCTCCTCGCTTCTTGGCCCTCTGTATGGAGTCTGCATGCCCTCCTCGTGGTCAAGTGGCCTCCGAAAGACATGTGTGAATGGGCGTGCCTTTGCTGAAGGTTGGGCGTCGGGCTGGCAACTCGGCACCATAAAAATCTACTGCCAATCATTAGCGGACTGGAGTTCTGCTGTGGAGACCCCTAACCGGGAAAAGCCAAAAAGACAAAACAACAACATCTCATAAACCCAGCAATTATAGCTACACATTGTTGACTGCATCCTTCTCAAATATTTGCATCAAAAAATAATAAAAGTGACAAGTTACATTATTTCAAATTTGTTACACACACACACACACACACACGTCAAAATATTCCAACTTAATACACACACAAGTCCTGCAAAGCCATATTAAAGACTGACAATGCTCAGATAAGATCATAAAACATTTTCACCTGCAGACAGCCCCCCACCCACCAGTATTATATAGCCATTTTGTTGACTGTGTAAAATGGGGATGAACCACATGAAACTGCATAAAGAACTATTACCAATGCAGAGGTTGCTGTTGGCAAACAATTTTTTTGTCTATAAATGCAGTACCTCCTGCCCTTGGAGAATAAATTGCCTATGCTGTATTAAAAACTGGCATGCTGATAATATTGCCACAACACTTCCTGATCTAAATCGGCTATCCAATAGAAAATGGCTGACCGATGACAACAGGTTCATATAGCTAGAAGGCAAGCAGTCTGATGACATATAAGGAACCTAGCCCAAATTACCAGTTGCTCCAAAGCAATGTTTGGTGTCGCATAGTAGGGTAAATGAAGGTGAAAAGATTCAAACCCTACAGCTTTGGCCAGGAAACAGCTTATTAACAAGTCAAAACTTTAGTCCTCTGTATTAATTGTCAAGATTAACAATTTTTAAATAAACACAGAAATCACTTACAATCCAATACAGTAAAGAAGACTATTAGTTCTATGCAACACTGACTACATAATGGTTGTTGATGATCGGACGGTTCTGATCTTCACTCCAAATAATGCAGACTATAAGACCTAACAAATGTCAACTGCTTGCAGTTGCTGGAGGCTGTAAAGAAGGTACTGCAAAAATATATCACTAAATGCAACATTAACTCTTTGGTGCAACGAATAAAGCAAATCTATTACAGACAATATAAATGTTGCAGCAGCCTTTTTTAAGAAACCACTAGTCATGCAAAAATCAAAACGTAGAGGGGGGTACTACTATGTTTGCAGGACACCTACATCTCATTTTGACCTCCCTGTGTGTTTTCTGTCATCTCTCAATACAAGTCTGACCTACGTGAATAGCTAATAATGCAGTAGTGTTCTGGCAGAGTCAACAGAGATAGATCGTGGACAAATGAGGACCTATGCAGGGTAATAAAGCAGGCCCTGCCATTACATGGCATGCACTTTCCCCAATTACTATAAACACTGTTCAAAAACCTGTTGTGCATATACTATTTACAGTACACTCGAAGTTAACCGGCACCCTTGGGGATTGGTAGATGTCAGATAATTAGAAGTTATGTACTCACCATAACGTTCCATCTGAGTAGGTGTATTCATTTGTCTGCAACCTGTGGGTTATGGATCCGATATCGGATCCGAACCGGCATGGTTTACCAGCTATGGATCCAAGCTCTCAGCTCCTCCTCTCATCCATAATGCCCTGCTCTACCCTCATGACCTCAGATCGTGTTTGCCAAAAGCAAGAACACCCTGAAAAGGGTAACACAACATATGCAGGAAACTGAAAGGCCAGGGGGATAGGAGGGCGGGATGGTTGCAGACAAATGAATACACCTACTCAGATGGAACGTTATGGTGAGTACATAACTTCTAAATCTGAAGTAGGAGATTCATTTGTCTGCAACCTGTGGGACAGAGTCCCCAGCTACCTGAATCTTGGGCGGCCATCATGGAAGGATATTCCGAGCACCGCTGAGCCAAAGGATGCTCTACCCTAGATGCAAGATCCAACTTGTAGTGGGAAATAAAGGTATGAGATGAAGCCCACGTGGCTGCTGCACAAATATCATCTAGAGGAATCCTAGCCTTAAAGGCTGCCGAGGTAGAGACTGACCGGGTTGAATGGGCATGTACACCCTCCGGTGCTGGCCTTCCTGAAGCTTGATAAGCCAATAAGATACATTGTGAAATCCAGCGAGATAGTGAGACTTTAGAAATTGGTTTGCCCAAATTAAATTTAGCAAAGGAAATGAACAACTGGTCGGATTGCCTATGACCAGCCGTCCTGTTTAGATAAAATCTAAGTTGCCTGTGAACATCTAAGGAGTGAAGCTTGTATTCACCTTTGTTTTCATATTTAGGAAAGAAAACAGGGAGGTTAATGGAATGATTAATGTTTGCTTCAGAAGCTACTTTAGGAAGAAAGGATGGGTTGGTCCTGAGGTAAACACGGTCCGGATGAAAGACCAAGTAAGGAGGTTTAGCTGATAATGCTTGGAGCTCTGAAACTCTCTTGGCCGAAGTAATGGCTACTAAGAAGGCAGTCTTGAACGACAAGAATTTCAGATCTACCGTAGCTGTCGGCTCGAAGGGGGGGGGGGGGCGGTCAAGGCCTGGAGAACTAAGGAAAGGTCCCAAGGAGGAACCGCTTGTTTTACAGGGGGCCTGAGAAGAAAAGTACCTTTAAGGAAAATTTTACACAACTTGGCCGACATCAGAGGATTGGAGTCATGACCAATGTGATGATGTGAAATTGCCGCAAGTTGTACTTTGACCGTGGAACGGCTGGCACCATCGTTAAAAAGAGTGGTTAAGAAATCAAGCACCACAGGAAGAGGAACTGTGAAGGGGTTTAGGCCTTGCCACTCCGCCCACAAAGAAAACCGTTTCCACTTGCTATGGTAGACTTTTCTAGTGGATGGTTTATGAGCTGCCACCAGGATCGCCTTAACAGGGGACGAAATACCGGGAGTCCTGATCAAGAGTGGAACTGGAGCAGCCAAGCGGTCAGCTTCAGGTTGTCCAGGTTCGGAGGAGATAAGCGGGCTGGATGGGATATCAGATCCGGAATGGGATCTAGAATCCAAGGAGGATTCACAGAGTGAGACCTTAGGAAGGGGAACCAGATCTGTCGAGGCCAAAACGGAGCAATGAGAATCATTCTGCACCCCAACCGAGAGGCTTTCTGAAGAACTTGGAGCATCAGAGGCAAGGGGGGGATAAGCATAAAGGAGACCGGGTGGCCAAGCATGCACCAGAGTGTCTCTTGGGGAACCTCCTGGAGGAGGTATCAGAGCGAAAAAACTGTCGCACTTGGTGTTTGAGGGAGAGGTAAAAAGATCGCAAGAAGGAGTTCCCCACCGTGCGAATATGCGTTCCGCTACTTGAGTATTGAGAGACCACTCGTAAGGGGTGAGAATGGTGCGACTGAGCTTGTCCGCCAGGATGTTGGACCGACCCGGAATGTGCGTTGCTATGAGAAAGCGGTTGGTGGAGATTGCCCATTCCCAAACTCTCATGGCTTCTCGACAAAGAGGGTAAGACCTGGTTCCTCCTTGCTTGTTGATATACCAGACAACCGACATGTTGTCCGATTGAATCGCAATTGTTCCCAAGGGAAGAAAGGCCTGAAGTGCTAGCAATGCTAAGAGCACTGCTCTCATCTCTAGAACGTTGATATGCAGTAAGGTCTCTGAATCGTTCCACGTGCCTTGGACGGTCCGCCTGCAAATGCCCCCACCCGAGGCGTCCGTGGTCACCGTGGCGAGAGGGGGAGAAGCACAAAATGGGCGGCCTCCGTGGAGATCTGGAGAGTGAAGCCACCACAGGAGGGACCGCTTGCAAGCCTTGCTGATCGCAATGGGATGATGCATAGGAAGAGCAAGGTACGACCACTGTACTAGGAGTGTCCACTGGAGGATGCGCATATTGAACCTGGCGAGAGGAAGAAGTGCTATAGCAGACGCCATGGACCCTAGAGTCCTCAGGACCAACTCCGCCGGAACTGAGCTTGAGTGGAGAATGGCCCGCACCTGGAGCTGCAGATTTTGAACTCTGTCCGCAGTGAGGAAGGCTTTTAAACTCCTTGTGTCTAACCTGGCACTTTTAAAATCTATGAACTGCGTGGGTGCTAGGTTGGATTTTTTTGTATTTATAGTGATGCCCAGACTGGGAGCAAGATGGAGAAAGGAGTCTCGCGCAAATAGTAGTAGATGCCTTGTTGGGGCAGTAAGGAGCCAGTCGTCCAGGTAGGGAAAGACCTGCACCCCCTGAAGCCTCAGGTGGGCTGCTACCACTGCTAATACTTTGGTGAACACCCTGGGGGCTGTGGTGAGACCAAAGGGAAGGACCCGGAACTGGTAGTGACTGGCTCCCAGCCGGAAGTGGAGAAACCTCCTGGAGCGCCTGTCCATTAGTATATGGTAGTACGCATCCTTGAGGTCTATGGAGCACATCCAGTGATTTTCTCCAAGAAGGGGGAGAATAGATTGCAGAGTGACCATTCGGAACTTCTCCTTGGGAACTGCCAGGTTCAAGAGAGAAAGGTCTAAAATTGGTCTTAGATCCCCCGTCTTTTTTGGCACTAAAAAGAACCTGGAGTAGAACCCTGATCCGATCTGGTCTGGAGGGACGGGCTGGATGGCTCTTTTCTTTAGCAGATGGCCAATTTCTGCCAAAGCGGCCTCCCGTTGACCGGGTGGAACGTCGGGGAGGGACTTCAATTTTGGCAAGTGACGAAAGGGGATACGGTATCCTCTGGATATGATCTGTAGAACCCAGCGGTCTGATGTTATGGACTCCCATGCCGCTAGGTGCTCCGAAAAGCGTCCCCCGACTGCCTCCAGAGTGGAGCAGCCAGGCAACCCCTCAGGGTTGCTGCGCAGGCTGTTCAGAGAAGGGTTCTCTGGACCCGAAGTTCCTGGGAGCCCCTCTGCCTCTAGGGCGGCGTCCTCCCTGTCCTCCTCTGCCACGGAAGGACTGGTTGTCCGGAGCAGGCTGGGATTGCTGCGACTTCCGGAACCACATCTTCTTCTGACCCTTTTGGTTCCTAGAATAGGGCCTCTGGGGTGCAGAGAAGCGGATTCCGATGGCAGACAGCGTCTTCCCGTCCTTCTCGCTCTGGGTCAAAGTGTCGCGAACAGTTTTGCCAAAGAGGGCAGAACCATCGAAGGGGGTGTTCGCAAATGACGCTTTGAAGGGCTCTGAGAAATCGCAATGACAGAGCCAGGCCTGACGTCTAGTAACTAGACCTGCCCCTGCGGCTCTAGCGGCGCCTTCCGTAGCATGGGAGAGTAGCCGCATAGAGGTATTGGTAACGGACCTGAGAGTGGCCATGCGGGTGGAGTGCAGCACTTTGTCCTCCTCCGACATGGACTCTGGGGGAGATGCAGCGTATTCTTTAATAAGATCGTGCTGCATCCTAATCACATGTGCCAGGTAGTTCAGCACCCTTACCGAGAAGGTCGCTGAACTAAACATCCGCTTCCCCAAGCGGTCCATCATCCGAGACTCCTTGCTCGGGGGATGGACTGAGGGACTCTCCTGAGCAAGTTCCCTCTTGGTGGCCGCCGCCGTCAACATGGCATCTACCGGAGGCCCCTTACTCCAATGGGCACGGTCAGCCGGGGGACTGAGGATCCGGTCGGGCATTTTAGGGATTGGCTCTACGGTGTCCGGTTCCTTCCACGCCCTGGTGGTAATGAGGTCCACCAGGGGGTCGGCAGGAGGGGACACCCAAGAGGTAGACGGGCCCGCTTCAAATGCCTCCAAGAACACGGACTCGTCCGAGGAAGACTTGGGGGCAGACCACCCCCCCCTTATGCGGAGCATTTCCATGATGTCTCCAAATGAGACATCCTCGGGGGGGTGACCGTGGGGAGCCTTCCCCTTCCACCAAATCCGTGTCCTCCGTGAGAGACTCGGGGGAGTCAATGTGCCTCCTTTTGCACGTATGCTTGCGAGGAACATCCTCTGGGGGGCTGTCAGAGGACTCCTCGCAAACAGTAACCTGTTCCAGGGGAACAGCTTGGGGCACAGGAGCGGGCTGTCTCAAGGGCCGGATGGTGGAAGCCTGACCCAGTGCAGAGGGAGCGCGGGACGGAGCTGAAACAAGTGCCGGGGGTCCGGAGACCCTCAACAGGGCCCTCTCCACTACATCAAAAGCCGAAGGGGAGCCGACCTCGACCAAAGGATCCGACCATCGGCTCCCCCTCGGATCCGAGGAGTGGATCGGAGCCGGCGCGGCGCCGGATCCGAAGCGACAGTGCGCCCGACACAGACGGCGCTGAAGGAGCACTGATCCCCCCGGATCCGAAGCTCGGATCCAGGCTCCGAGAGGTCGGATCCGATGCACTCGAGGGCAGGGTCGGATCCGAAGTACCAAGTACTATTGGCGCCGACCCACCCCCGGCTCCGAAGCTGCTCGGCTCCAACTGCTCCGAACCCGGGTAGCGGGTCGGAGAAGGAGCAATTGGCTTGAAAAAGGGGTCGAGCTCCCCAGAGGGGAGGCAAGAGCACTCCCATCTGCATCTGGGCCTGGATGAACCTTCTCATCATCCGGTCCAGATCAGCGTCCGACAGGCTGTAAGTTGATCT
Source organism: Protopterus annectens (assembly GCF_019279795.1). NCBI lineage: Eukaryota > Metazoa > Chordata > Ceratodontiformes > Protopteridae > Protopterus > Protopterus annectens. The sequence goes on from NC_056745.1 coordinate 515,389,237, forward strand.
CGACGAGGCTACCGAGGTAGGCCTTGAGTGCCTCCTCGATAGCCTCGACGGAGATCGGGTCTCCTCCTCCTCAGGTCCCGGTGAAAAACACGCTGGAGACCGGAGCCGAGGAGGGGGAGAGCCAGCAGACAAGGAGGCCGGGGGAGAAGCCCGCTTGGCTGGCGGGGCCGAAACAGAGGTCTTGGCCCGCCGCTTATGGTGCTTCTCCCTCCGGTCCTTCTTCCTAGCTTCCCTCTCCTCCGAACCACTAAAGGGAGGTTGAGTCCCAGGAGGAGGAGGGGGAGCCGGAGAGGGGACAACCGTGGTAACGGTTACCCCCGAAGGAGCGGAGGCCGGAGCCGAGTCCGGCGGCAAGAGACCCGCCAAAACCAGCTTGGACCTCCGCTCCTTCAATGCCCTGGGGTTGAACCCCGCACAAATGGAACATCCAGATGTGAGGTGTTCAACCCCCAGGCATCTAACACACCGAGTGTGGCCATCAGCTGGGGAAAGCTTATGGCCACACTCGAGCACTTAGAAAATAGCTTTGGGCTGCTCAGACATCCCAAAAGCAAACAAACAATGTTACTAGAACTAATAAAAGTAAAGTAACAAAAACCACTCACAGGCCCAAACACACACTACGCTACCAGCGAGGGGAGGGATATAAAAATAAGTTTTAAACACTAAAAAAGTAATAGTATAATAGGGAAACCTACACTTTCACACAACTTTAACAAAAACTTTCAAATTTAAGCACTTTTAGATACTAGAAATATCACTTAGCTGGAGAGCTGGAAAAACACAATCTGGTCACCATGCGCGGCAAACGAGATCTGGGGTCATGAGGGTAGAGCAGGGCATTATGGGTGAGAGGAGGAGCTGAGAGCTTGGATCCATAGCTGGTAAACCATGCCGGTTCGGATCCGATATCGGATCCATAACCCACAGGTTGCAGACAAATGAATCTCCTACTTCAGATCCTTAGTTTCTGATTGCTTGAGAATTACTACTAAAAACAGGGCCAACTAATACTGTTCCCTATACTATTAGTTTGGTTTGACTTTGTAGGTTGGGGAGAGAGGGAATTTATTCCCATCTTCATTTTTAAAACTCTAAAAATGTAAGGTATGTTTCTGTGTGTGTGTGTGGGGGGGGGGGGGGGTCAGAAAGTGCAGCAAATGAAAATTGTACTGTATTTCTTCTATTTTTTTCTGGTTGTTGAGTTCTGGTTAACAGAGTTTACTGTACTTTACTTTTAAAATCAGAAAGATATGGATTTCATTTAAAAAGTTTTATTTCAAATTTTACAAAAACACTGACAGCAATTTTCTCAACAAAACAAAGCACTCTCACATTGAAAACAGACTCAGCATGAAAAAGTGAACTTCTCTTCCCTTGAAACTCATATTTGGTGAAAAGGCATCTGTCAACTCATTAACCTACAAGAGATGTGCTGGGATTCATACTCAGATAGTATATAGTAAACTACTGATTTGCATCTATGTGAAGGATGCATGCATTCAAAAGAATGTAGTACACTTTAACAGCCTGGTACAGCCGACCGGACAAAAGTGTCCCTTTTCTGGCGCAGCTCAGGAGTACTATCTGGTGAAGTAACTTGGCAGAGTAACATAGAAGAAAAAGAGAAGGCTGGGGGAATCAAACCAGATATCAAAGGAAGCAGCCCTTGAACTACTCATACTGCAAATGAGTAAGGCTAAGTGCTAATCAAACCAGTGTAGTCCAACCACTGTGCAATTCACACCTATATGCCTACAAGAGAGAGTCTAAATGAAAAATGTATTCAAACTTTAAACTAACAGACTTCATGCTGTCCAGTTTATTCACAGCTGAATAATAAACACATTGTCAACATTAAGGAAACCAAGGATCACAAAGAATCTGGCTGATATGAACGAGGCTCCTGTTTACTATAGTGACTTGCTCAAGGATATGGCACAAATATGAAGCAAAATCAGACATGTTCTGCAAAACTGTATACAGATAAGAGGAGACTATTCTAAATCACAAGTTAACAGAAAAAGAAGTTATGTCTTACCACAACGTTCCCTCTGTATTGCTGATCCTCGTTCAGTCATTACGCATGGGTATCGGTTCTGAGCTCGGAACCGAGCCGGCCATTTTCCAAGCTCACGTCAGCTTCAAACTCTCGAGCTAAACTCTTACCCACAATCCCCCTCTCCCTGTTACTTCAGATTGAGTTTGCAAGTCAAAGAAGGTAGAGGCTACCTCTGGTCAAATAACCTAAGAGAACTGGATGGTGAGATCCACTAGAAACCACAGGAGGAGGAAGGAGGGAGGGTCGTAATGACTGAATGAGGATCGACAATACAGATGGAACATTATGGTAAGACACAACTTCTTTATCTGATATTGTTAATCCTCGTTCATTCCTTACGCATGGGACACAGTCCCCAGCTACCTCTATTCCTGGGAGGCTCTCATGGAAGGATATTCCTGAGCACCATAGAACCGAAAGATGCTTTTCCCCTGGAGGCCAAATCCAATTTGTAATGACTGATGAAGGTATGAGGTGTAGCCCAAGTTGCAGCTGCACACATGTCATGTAAAGAAGCTCTGGCATGGAAAGCAGCAGAAGCTGCCACCGACCTTGTCGAGTGAGCTTTCATGGTAGTAGGCAACGAGATATTACATTGTGTATAAATGAAGGTCACAGTCCTTCAACCATCTAGCTAATGTGATCTTAGCAACAGCAGATCCTAATCTAGGTCCAGAAAAGGCCAAAAATAACTGGTCAGATTTACGAATAGGTTTAGTCCTGTTTAAGTAAAAATGGATTTACCTGTGTATATCTAGGGTATGTAGGCAATACTCTCCTCTGTTTGAATGATTGGGAAAGAAAACTGGCAATTCAATGGCTTGATTAATGGACATTTCAGAAATCACTTTAGGCAGCAATGATGGATTAGTTCTCAGATACTCTATCTCTATGAAAAATCAAGTATGGACTCTTGATACATACAGCTTGAAGCTCAGAAATACGTCTGGCAGAAGTAATGGCGAACAAAAACAAGGTTTTCCATGACAAATACTTGAGGTCCCAAGAAGAGGCTGGTTCGAAAGGTGACTGTCAGAGCTTGTAGAACTAATGATAAATCCCATGGTTGAATAGGCTCTCTAAAAGGTGGCTTCAGATGATTCACACCTTTTATGAAGGTCTTGCACAATTTATGGGACATGAGAGGAATCTTGGACACCCTTTTGAAAATTAGAAATTGCAGCCAAATGAACTCTAATGGCAGAGGCCGATAGACCTGATTGAAACAGGTCGGCCAGATAGTCTAGTATTACTGACACTGGTGCTCAAAATGGGTTTACTTGTTTATCTTTCAGCCAACAAGTAAATCTTTTCCACTTGCTCAGATAAGTAATTCTAGTGGAAGACTTATGAGAAGCAATGAGAATATCACGTACTGGTAAAGAAAGATCATTCTGCCTGGCAATCAAGGGAATTGGAGTGGCCAAGCCGTGAGCTTCAGACTGTTCAAGTTGGGATGAATCAGGTTGTGTGGATGTGAGATCAACTCCGGGGTTGGATGGAGAATCCATGGTCGATGTAGATCACTAGTGAGGTTGAAAAATGCACTTGCTGAGTCTGTCTGCTATCACGTTGGAACTCCCGGGAATGTGCGTTGCTGGAAGAAAACGGTTGTTAGCCATCGCCCATTGCCATATCCTCATGACCTCTCGACAAAGGGAGTAAGATTTGGTTCCACCTTGCTTGTTGATGTACCAGACCACCGTCATGTTGTCTGATTGAATCGCAATTGTCTCAGACGGCAGCAGGGAATGGAATGCTTGCAATGCCAGAAGCACCACCCTCATCTCTAGAACATTTATGTGCAGATGGGTCTCCAGTCCAGTCCAAGTACCTTGGACTGTCTGTCCCTGACATAGCCCCCCCACCCCATCAGGGAGGCGTCCATGGTCACTGTGGCCTTGGGTTGCTGGGGGGAGAAGGGGAGAGACCACTGTGAGAGATTGTGTGACATCCACCAATTTAAATCCTGTTTGCACCTGTGGGTTACTCGAATCATGGCTGAAAGAAGATGCTGAAAAGGATACCATTGGGTGAGCAGTAGCCATTGTAGATGCCTCATGTGAAACCTGGCCAGGGGAACAATGGTGATGGAGGCTGCCATGGAACCCAACAGTTGAATAACCGAGTGAGCCGTGGATTTTTCCTTTGAAAGGAATGGGATTAGTTGTTGCTTTATTCCTTAGAATTCTGTGCTCTGGAAAAGCAGCTCTGCAGCTTTTTGTGTCCAAGATAATCCATATGAATTCTGTCGACTGAGATGGGGTGAAATTGGATTTCTGCCAGTTTATGGTTATGCCTAGCCTTTGAGCAGTGAGGAGAGAGTATGCCAGGGCTTTTTCCAGTAGATGTCTGGTGGGGGCGGAAATGAGACAGTCGTCTAGGTATGGAAACACCTGGAATCTTTGAAGTCACAAGTGAGCTGTGACAACTGCTATGCACTTTGTGAACACTCTGGGGGCTGTAGAGAGTCCGAAGGGCAATACTCTGAACTGGTAGTGACTAGCTCCCGCACGGAAGTGCAGAAATCTTCTTGATGGCCTGTCCACCTTTATGTGGTAGTACACATCTTGAAGATCTATAGAGCACATCCAATCGTCTTTTTCCAAAAGCCTGAGGATAGACTGTATTGTGAACATCCGGAATTTTTGTACTCTCAAACTTGTTCAATACACTGAGATCCAAAATTGGTCTCCAGTCCCCGGTTTTCTTTGGCACCAAAAATAGTCTTTCCTATCTGTTCTGGAGGGACTATTTGGATGACTCTTTCTTAGCAGCTTTTCTATCTCTAGTGCTGCTTTTTCCCTTTGACTGGGTGAAACATCGGGAAGATTTTTTGAAGGGACGGGACAAAGATCGAAGGGGATATGATATCCTCTGGTTATAATCCTTCGTACCCAAGAATCAGTGGTGATGGTTAGCCAGGCAGAAGGGTACAAGGAGAAACGTCCCCAACCACCTCCAGAGGAAAGGAGTTGGGCCACTCTTCAGGAGCGCTAGTAGGATTGACCAGGGAAAGAATCCCTGGAACCCTGGTTACGTGGAACCCCTCTGCCCCGAAAGGAGCGTCTTCCCTGCGAGTTTCCCCCTCTGTCTCTTGGGGAGAACTCGACCTGTGTGTCATGGAAAGGACCCTGAGATTTCTTGAACCATATCTTCCCACTCTTTTGGTTTCGGGAGAAACCACACTGAGAAAAAGAATAATGGACACCTACGGCAGAAAGGGTCTTACCGTCCTGTTCACATCTGGCCAGTGTGCTTTTAACTTTGGGCTCAAACAACGAGGAGGCCTCAATGGAGGCATTAAGAAAGAAGACTTAAAGCATTCTGCGAAGTTGCACAAGCGCATCCAGGCGCGTCGTCTCAAGACCGCAGCTGAACTCGCTGCTCTTTCTGATGCGTGAGATATCAATCACATAGAGGAGTTAGATATAGATTCAATGGTGGCCAACTGAGAGGCCACTTTGTAACGATCAGACACGGCACCAGCCAAGGTTTCAGACAGCTCAGAAACCAGATCCCTCTGAAGCCTGGTAAAATGTGCCATATAATTCAGGGACCTGATAGCAAAGGTCGCTGAAGCAAAGGTGCGCTTCACTATCCTGTCCAGGGCCCAGGACTCTGTTAGGCGGATGGACAGTCTGGCTTTCTTCTTCTGCCAGATCCTTTTTTGTTGCGGCCACCACCAAAGCATCCACAGGAAGACCTTTGGAACAATGGGGATCCAAAGCAGGAGGGGGCAAGATCTTATCTGGCCTCCAGGGAATAGCTTTGACAGTATCAGGAGCCTTCCAAGCACGCTGCACGATGAGCCGGACAAGTTCATCAGCAGGTGGAGTAACCCAGGAGGTGGGGGGGGCCAAGCGCAAAAGGCCTGCAGGAACACAGATTCCACAGAGGTCGGATTAGAGGACTGCCAGTCATCTCTCTGTTTCAGGATTTCGAGGATATCACCAAAGGATACCTCAGAGGGTGACAGAGGGGATCCTGCCCCCTCATCGAAATCTGTGTCTTCGGTGAGGGACTCCTCTATGGAGTCCATGTGCTTCCTCTTACACAAAATTTTTCGGTGGACCTCCTCAGTGGGAGAAGCTGGAGAAGACAGTGGAAAAAGGGATTCCTGAGGGAATATGTCCTGTGGCCTCTGCACCCAGTGTCCGCTAGGTGCGACTTGTGAAACCGGTGTACCAGAGAAGGGCAGAGGTATAGACAGTCCGGAATCGCCAGCAGCAGCGAAAGCCTTCTCCATCAGTTGGAAGGCTGGTCCACCCGAAGAGGAGTGCATGTCTGGGACAGGGATCACCCCTCCTCTAAGTGGCTCAGCCTGCCAACCCGGAGTCCAGGATGGCTGTGGAGCAGCAAACTATGCATGTCACAACTGACATCCTGGGTCGTGGCAAAACTCTCCTGCCACAAAGGCAACTGTGGTTCCTTAGTGAGATCCAAGAAGGGAACCGCAGAAGGGGAAGACTGTGCTATATCCATGGACTTCAAAGGCAATAAAGGAGGAGAATAAGAAGGGGTCTTTGGAGATAGGTGATCACCTCCCAAGGAAGGATAGTTCCTGAGGGGTGGGATACCTCTGGCCAAGAATGCCTGGTCCACAAGATGCAACACATGTTCGGAAAGGCTTCTAGTGGACCTCACAGAGACTGAGGGAGAAACAGGTCTGTCCAGAGAAGAGGCAAGCTCGGTGCCCATCTCATCAGACCGTACCGAGGACAATGGTGCAGAGAGAGACTGGACTACTGTTGTCTGCACCGAAGAAGTCATTGGTGCAGAGGTCATGGTCTGCACCAGGACAGGGATCAGTGCCGAAGTGGTCGTCGGTGCCGAAGCTGGAACAGACAAAACTGGAGTCAACAATAAAGGCATCGGCTCCAAGGAAGATCTCGGAGCTGAAGCGGTCAAAGTCTGCGCCGATAAAGTGGTAATGATCTGAACCGAGGAGCCCCTTTGTGTCGATATATATAAGGCTGCAGGAAAAGACGGAGCCAAAATCACTAATGGAGCCGAAGGCCTCGGTGCCGAGGGTCTAGGCACCGAAAGCACTGGGGCTGACAGAGAGCTCCGGAGTCGAAACTTTAGCCTTTTTAGGTTTTGGTTGGCGGGAGTCCCCAGCCGGGGACGAAGGCAAAGATTTAGCCTTAGAAGAAACATCCAAAGTTTTCTTATGGGCTCTAGGAGGGGTTGAGATGTCTGACCCAGAAATAGCCTCTGAAAAGGGAGATTTTAGGAGTCCCTTCAGTGATAGCTTGTTTTTCCTTTCCAACAAGGTTCTATTAGAAAAGTTCTCACAAATAGTACAGGGTAGGTGGTCAACAGACAAATGGGAAGCTCCCAAACAATAAACACACAAAGAGTGTGCATCAGAAGTAGGCAGTTTGTGTCCACAGTCAGAACACCGCTTAAACCCTGGACTACCTTTCTTATCTACCATAACAGCAAATTAATTAATAGGGAAAGGTATCAGCAATGGTACAAGAGAGCAACCGAAGGTATGAGAGAAAAGGGGGAGGGATTACCAATGACAGTAAAAGAGAATACCTCGCGGTAAAAAAAAGGTAAAGAAAAAGGCAGAAAAACCTGAAGAAATTATTAACGCTAGATGCGATAAGGTAAGAGACAATAAAATTTGAACTTTCCCAATAGAAAAGTAATCTGTAAAACTATTAAACAACAATTGAAAGTACTTAGCTCAAGAGAAGTAGCTTGACACGACCAAACGGCAATGCGGCAAACAAAATCTGGGGTAACAGGGAGAGGGGGATTGTGGGTAAGAGTTTAGCTCGAGAGTTTGAAGCTGACGCGAGCTTGGAAAAGTTCCGAGCTCGGAACCGATACCCATGCGTAAGGAATGAATGAGGATTAATAATATCAGATCAGATTTTACAACATATATTCTTTGAAACAAAAACTGTGAAACTCTAATAACTGATATTGCCGACTGTAATCTTTAGTGATTTACCAAACAAAAGGAAGTTTGGTAACTAGTGTGGGAATTAAAGTTCTTTTCTTGTGCAGCTAAGGTACAGGGTGTATGAGACCGGATGTCACAACTACTTGGCACCCTCTAAATGGGGCATTTTATGCACATCCACCCACCTGCCCCATTTGTGGAGCTAGAAACATTGTAAAGAATAGCTGTTTGGCATCATTGCCGTATTCATTTCCTGTTCATGAAGTCTGGCATCATTGCTGCCTGCTTCATTCATCTTCCGCTTGTGGAGTTAAAAATCCCCCCTGTACTGAGCTGCTCTGAAGAGGACCGGTTTGGCACCACTGCAGCAGTAAAGAAATTCAAATCCCATTTGTGGAGTTCAAAATCAAACACCTGCTAACTGCTGCACTTCAACCCTTGGTGGTGTTCTGTATAAATCTATAATATAAATTCAACCTCCATCACTCATTTGTAGTTTGAGGAGTTAAAATCATGCGCCAGTTCCGGTCTCCTGCTGCGTGCTCTTTTCTGGAACAATGAAAAGGGTTGGGCTGCAGTGCAGGACGTTTGCCCTTAATGAAAGGGATGCCAAACGTGTTGTAGAAACAGGAAGTTATTTTTTTTAAAGAAAAGAGATGAGCATGTTGTAGGAGTGTAAACTTTTTAAATGACTTTTTGCATAGCTGGCTGGCTTCCCCAGCAGGCAGCAACCCCCCTCAAATAGGCAGCTGCCGGGATTGCCTTGTGCAAGATCTGGCCCTGCAATGAATCTCCACTACAGTTATACACAGACATTCGTACACAATTCCCCCTACTCACTGCCTGTTACCATAATCAGTCTTCAACATACTTGATATCACTAGGTCGTTTGCAAAGTACCTGGTTTACATACAAAAAAGTCCTTTTCTTTTAAACCTTGCGTCCTCTCTGTCAAGCTTGTTTAACTTACAGGTCCAACAGCAGCAACTGTTACTCAGAACAGCCTTATTACTTTCATTCTGTATAAAGATAGCAGAATCAAAACTTTTTCCTTTGCTACCTTCCCTGCATAAGACATAAGACTAACTCTAGGCAAAACTGCAATCCAAATTGTAGCTTTCTACAGATCACACACCATGCCCCAGGATTCCCACTCCTCTTTTCTTGATGTATTGGAAAATATTAGGGTTCAACCAAACACCCTAATAATGGGAGATTTCAACTACCCCACCATTAACTGGGAAAACTACTTATGCACCAACTCCTTTGCTCAACGCTTTCTGGAATTCATAAACTCCAATGCCCTGGATCAACTTATCCACACCCCCACCAGGGGCAACAATATCCTAGATTTAGTCATTACCACCATCAGTGACCGGTGTTCCGCACCTGAAGTCAATGCCTCATTGGTCCGATCCGACCATAAGCTAATTACCCTAGACATCCACATCCTGCCCCCACCCCCCATTAAGGAAACCATGGTAAAAAAAAATTCTCCAAAGCCAACTTCGTGCTTTTTAAGACAGAAGTGGTGAACTTCATGACACCTGTGCAGATGGACAATACATTTACGACTACTGAATCCTACACAACTGCACTTTATAAGCACTTACAAGAGTGCATGGATCGTGCTATCCCAAACAGAACCAAGACGCTATCCTCCAAAAAAAGGAAGCCAATCTGGTGGTTCCCTGCCATAAACAAACTATACAACAGAAGGAAGAAACTGTTGCAAAAGAGAGTAAAATCCCATGAGTGGAGGAGCTCCCTGGTCAGCCTCAGTAAGAAGCTGCGATCCCTGATAAAATCCTCCAAAGCTAGTTACGAAAACAAAATCGCCACTGATTCTAAAGACAACCACAAAGCATTCTACAGCTATGTCAGGAATCTCAATGGCAACACTCAAATCTGCTCTGAGTTACAGCACAATGGCACTAAATATACAGACCCAACTGATACTGCCAACATCCTGGCAGGTAAGTACAGTGCTAACATTACCCCTCTCTCACCCCCTAAAGAGCCCATCTCTATACCGGAAGAATGCATAGCTCCTGTAATCATGGCTGCACAGGTAAAAACCACATTCTCCAAAGCCAAGAACACAGCATCCATGGGACCAGACAACATCCCAGGCTGCATTCTACACAAGCTGGCACCCCACCTGAGTACCATGTTCAATCATAGCTTCACCTCAGGCTTTGTGCCTGCTGAATGGTGCACAGCGACCGTTATCCAACTCCACAAGGGGGGAGCCACCACGGACTCCGGGAACTACCGCCCCATTAGCCTGATGAGCCTGGTCTGCAAGGCCATGGAAAGCATCATCACGGAACTTATAAACAAAGATATTGATAACCTCCAAACTCTGGACCCCACCCAGTTCGGGTTTGTAATAGGCAGATCATGTCTCCTAAACCTGATAGACTTCTTTGAAGCAGTCACCAAAGCCGTAGACAAGGGTAAGGTGGTTCACACAGCCTATCTAGATCTTGCTAAGGCTTTCAACACCATCCCCCACTCTGGAATTATAGATAAACTCACTAAACTAGGTATAAATTCCTATGTCACAAGATGGGTTGCCAACTGGCTCACTGACAGAACCCACACTGTGAAAGTAGCAGACTCCAAATCCGACTTCAGACCAGTGACAAGTGGAGTACCACAGGGTTCAGTCCTGGGTCCTCTCTCCTGTTTGGTATCTACTTCTCTGAAGTACAGGCTAACACAGAAGGTCTTTGGCTAATGAAGTTCGCAGATGACTGCAAACTAGGAGCCATAATCGAAACTCCTAACGATGTGGACATCCTACAAAAGGGCCTCACTGAGACAGATGCCTGGTATCAAAGCCATGGCCTCAAGCTCAATGCCAAAAAGTGCACTGTCATCCCCTTTGGTAAAAACTCTGTACCCATGAACTACAACATAGGCGGTAGTATACTTAACACCGAAAGTGTAATAAGAGACCTTGGGACACAGGTGGACAGTAGTCTCTCCTTTGATAATCACATTGCCACAGTAGTCAGGAAATCCTTCTACGTGGCACACCTCATTACAAAATGTTTCTTATCCAGAAAAAAAAAAAGAGGTCATTGTTCCCCTCTACTCATCACTCATTAGACCCATTACAGAGTACAACGCCCCTTTTGGTACGTACCTCACAAGGCATCTACAACAACTGGAAAGGCAGTAGAAATACCTCACAAAGAGGATTACCGGCCTCAAACAGATGCCCTACGCAGACCGTCTCAAACAACTCCAGCTTTACTCCGTCACATATCACCTACTCAGAGGTGATCTCTGCCTAACATACAAAGCTATGTCAAAACCAGAGCTGTTGGACATGCTCCACTTAAAGAAATCCCAATCCCTCCGAGCTACATGCTCTAGGGACCTAAACCTTGTCACCACAATAAACAGAACATGCTGGAGGGATAGATTCATGTCCCACAGACTTTCCATACTCTGGAATAAACTACCTATCTATATCAAACAAAGCTCCTCATTAGCACTCCAAGAAAAATCTTGATGATTGGATGGGAAATAGGAAATTCACCCCAAGGATCACCTCTGTGGCTTTGCTGGACAGTGGCACACGAAAACAATTTTCTTGGGTGGCAAAAGCCAGGGTACCTTTTTGGCTGGGCTTGTACAGGCCCCAGGGCCGAAAGCCTAGTACCTACCTATGAACCTATGACAAGTTGCTCATCTACTCTTTTCTTTCTGTTGGTCCATCATGTCCTCTTTCTGTTATAAATTTCTGTGTTGCCTCTGAGTTGTTGAACAGTCTGGCCTTTCAAGACAAAAATTTTCAAAGCAGATGGACACAGCATTTGGAAGGAATGTTGCACTAGAATGAAGGCCATTCACCTCCTCCTTGTTGGGACTGAACAATCTTAGTCCACAAATACTACAGTATCCATAGGGGCTGGTTTCTATAGACAGCTGAGAAGCTTCTACTAGATTCTTAAATCACAAAGCAAAAAAAATAACAACAGATCACGCATCTTTGCAGTTACGGGCTTTGGACTCCAGGCAGCTCCATTACAATCACAACTTTAGGAAGTTAAGACAATATGGCCAACTACTTCACTACAGATTCCTTGCAGTGTCTAGTCATCGCTGTTTTCATGAATACCAGATAACCTCATCTTAGCTTCTTGCTCTGTTTTCCTGGTCTATCAAGGCAGATTCCAATATGTCTTTTTATCAATAACATTTACTAACAATTTCAATAGACAAAAATGACATCCACTGTGTAGTCACCATACATTATACACTTGTCGTTTTCCTGGTGACTGGCCAGTTACTCATTATGTATTTAACAAACCTGATAAAGCAAAGGGTAACTTCCCAAATCTGATCAAAGCCCAACAGGGTTAACATTTATGCACTCTCTCTCTCTCTACATATATATATATATATATATATATATATATATATATATATATATATATATTTCATAAAGTCAGAGACCATATGATCAACATTCGAAATGTCGACCATGTAATAAAAAAAAACCCCACAACAATAACTCGCCTTCAAACTACTAGCAGGGGGGCTACGCCCCCCACATCCCACACAACTTAAATATACCAACTCTGAGATCGTACTACAGTGCGGAAATGGAAATCTTTCCATTCCACACTGCATGGAGACGCCGGTTCCACATGGCGACATTTCAAATGTCGATCATATGGTCTCTGCCATATGGTCTTCGACATTATGAAATGTTGACCATGTGTAGGGTTCCCATATATATATATATATATATATATATATATATATATATATATATATATATATATATATATATGGGTCTACTTCATATGACTGATATATATGACTGAAATTTCATTTGACTGACACTTCATTTGACTGACACTTCATTTGACTGACACTTCATTTGACTGACACTTCATTTGACTGACAAGTATTATTAGCAAGAAAATGGAATATGTCCCCTTCCCCACTGTAGAGCGACCCTGGAGTTAGAATATATAGTTAGGGGGTGGGCAGCCCCCACAATGGGGTGGGGTGAGCCCCCACTTCATTTCATAGGATATTGTTAACTTTTGATGTAATATTGCTTAGTAAAAGAAAAGTAAGTGGGGGCTTCACCCCCCACACCCCCCCTTGTGGGGGGGCTGTGCCCCCCACCCCCCCTAACTATATATTCTAACTCCAGGGTCGCACTACAGTGGGGAAGGGGGCATATTCCATTTTCTTGCTAATAATACTTGTCAGTCAAATGAAGTGTCAGGCAAATGAAATTTCAGTCATTTGGTCTCAAGCAAATGGGAGTTAGGTCAAAAGAAGTACACCCATATATATATATATATATATATATATATATATATATATATATATATATATATATATGATTTTTTTTTTACATCAAGTTAACTATTGATTTTTGGCAATAAATAAAATACTATCCATTCCACTTTCATGTATGTGTGTGTATATGTATCTCCCCTTCACACATTAAGGTATATGCTATTATGTTAGAGAATTAAAAATTAGTGAACACATTTGCTAACAGCCTGGACCCTCAGGGCCAAACAAGTTAGAGAATTATAATATATTTTTGTGATCCCTCTTGACTGCTTCAGCAGCTGTCTACTTTTCAGTTTATGTACTGTAATTTATACATTCAACAGCTATGATTAATACAGTACAATACTTTTAACATTTTAATTTGACAAGTTTCCACATATTTTTTAGTGCTCATTGCCCCATCTAAACATGGTATATACCATCTACTTACCACATCAGATACAATGATGTGCTAATACTTATATATAGCCAGGGACAAGATTTATATAAAGTGCACCAATTGGGCACTAGCCACATAGTATAGGAATACAGCATGTAAGCTATAACCTATTAGCTAACAATAAAAGTAGATATGCAGAACAGGTATGTAAGATGAAACTTATCTTATCGTAGCTTGGATGAATTAGATTATGACATACATTTATGACCAAAGCTCGAGTTACTTTAACAATGATTTCTATGTTAAAGCAGATTAAGACTGCATATCATGTAAACTGGGTTTAGATCTAACAAAGCTCATTTAAGGGCGAAAGTGCTCATCAATTTGTTTTTTGATAAAGTTTTGATTTTTAAACAATTTATAAATTGTTTGATTACTGCTGAGCTTGTCTCGAGTGCATGGTTCTTTTTTCCTGATTTTTTAGGATTTTCAGTCAGCAGCTTTGTTGTTTGCAAGTACCAGTTTTAGTTATAGTCTACTGTTTTTCCTCATGGGAGGGAGAAGTCTTACCCTCCTAAGGCTGAAAAACTACAGTGCCTCAAGAGAAGGATCTGTGCTTTATATACAAGCTTCCTGTACATAAGTTTCTACATATCTAAAGCCACCAGTCTGGACTCTCCAATATTCAATTTACTGGCTCACTAACTGATCTCTATCTTTCTGTCATACGTTGTCCTCCTCCTTTATGACTCTGGGTTACTCCTGTTGTAAAGGCTGTCACACATGCTTATTTCCCGTCTTATCACATTATGTATTACAAATGGATTTACTTTATCTCTGTATGTTTATTTCCTCCTGCATATTTCCACTGTCTTATTCCACCACCTTCTCTTCTATATGTTAACCTGTCCATGCATTCCTTCAACTAGGGATGGTGTCTGGTCCTCTCTTCATTTACGTTAGCTTTCCTACTTATCCTCTTAACCTCTTACAGAGCTTCTCGTGCGTCCTTGCTTCAGTATGCAAAGTTATTAAACAATGCATCTAGATCAGAACTTCCTTTACTCAGCTTACAAGCTCACCAAGTACTCATTTGTTTGTTCTTAATTCCCCATTCTCCCTATCTTATGCCCACCGAGAAGTCTCCACACCTAGATTCCTAGCATGCCACCATATGTACTGTGAATACTCTGTCTATTTTTATATGTCATCACCCCTTTCGCTGCATTAACGCCTTATCTCACCTCTTTCATCTTTTGTTACCTACCTCATGCATTCCTCCAACTGGGAGCGGTTTTTAATATCATCCTTTACTTAACCTTTTAGCTTATTCTATCTACCCCACCCTGTCTACATTACATAGAAGTCTTTGGCAAGATTTTCCCCTTCAATGGGGACAATTCCATTTAACAATTCACATGGGGGTTTCCAGTCATCCTAGATAAACATTTCCCCTATCCAATCATCTCCTTCCTTACAGCTTTTATCGTTATCTTATTATCCCCTATTTCTATTAATTCTTTATTTTCTTCTCTTCTCTAATAACTAGCCAAACCATGTTCTCCACATTTATACCTTCACTGACTTTGGCCCCTCCCTATTGTTTCCTGATTTTCAATCCTTCCCTATTGCTCTGCACCACCCCCTCTCATTTCAGCCAATAGCTTTCCCTCTGGCGATCCTATCTACATTTGGACTCTTTCTTGCATGCCTTATTAGAAATGGCTCAGCGGATTTATGCTATAACTACTCTTAGTCCTTTTTCCCCACTTTGTTGCTCATTCTTTCCTGTTTAAGAATGTGTGCATTCGCATACTCTTAATTCCCTTCTAAGTACTGGGGTATTAAAATCTTAGCTTGTGTTATACCTCCCTGTCCCTTTTTTAGTGAGGTTTCCCATGATATCAAGTGCCTTCATTCCAGTCCTGTATTTGTATTTTCCCATCCTCACTTTTTGTCATATGTTAATTTTAGTTTCTTCTGGGGTCTGTGTTAGCTTACTTCCGTTAGAACATTCCACATTTTAGATTTTACCCTTAATGTTTTATAGATCGATACTTTATACAGCAGTATACTTTGTGCCATGAGGCAGATGCCAAGCAATCAGTTTTGTGTATGGTACCATCAATGTCCATTATTAAATCCATTGTTGAAGTTCATACATAGGCCCATTCTTTCCGGGAAAAGTCCATTTACCACATTTCAATTTCATAATTATTTACCTTTGATAAGAGTCTGAGTAGAAATAACCAGTCTTGTTTACTTTTAACATATAAAGTCTTACCATTTTGACCATATTATACAAAGGCCTGTATTTGTACATTGTCAGATTTTAACTCATCATTTATCTAACAGACAGCACTATGCAGTCACATATCCTGTCAGTTTAGTTGCTACCTTCCAGTCATTCGGTAATCTGGGTGCTTTTATACAGTTATCAGATACTGTGTTCCAGAGTAGAAGCCACAGGTTTAGTTGGTCCCAAATCCTCCTCCCCAAAGTAGCCTTTCTTATTCCTTTATTATTTTAGCTCTCCCCTCACACTATAAAGACTTTCTGCTACAACAAAAAAACTCAGCTTCAATGTTCTTTTTGTTACTATCTTTTGTATACCTATGTTTGAAACACAAAGCTTGCACATTAACCCCCCCCCCCCTTCAGGTCCTTTTCACCATCACACTTCTGATTCTTGCAGCCCTTTGCATTTCAGGTATTTGTTTCCTACTACTGTTCCTCTGATGACTTCCCTCCTGGCCTTGGAGATAATTTCTAATCTTTATCTAAGCCTCTACTGCCCTTTAAACAGCAGGAAATAACCTGTTGGATTTGCATTTTCTCTTATATCCTCTCGCTGCTCTCCCATTGTTCGCCCATTTCCCTTCTGGCTTTCCAAGTCTGTTGCATTGATCCTAGGACTGGTGGGGCTTCTTTAGGGTCCATAATTGACTTGATAGTACCTTGAGTACAGATTCTGATGATCTCTGGGTGTTTAACAGTCTCCACCTTATCTTTCTCGCTCTCTTTATAGGCTTTGATTATAGGTACAAAAGCATTCCTTTGGGCCCTTGTTTCATATGAGATGCCTTGGTCAATAAAAATCTGGGTATCCACCACTTTAGACTTTTGCCCAGCTTCCACAGCTTCTTGAAGACCTTCTCTCTGGTTTCAAACATTCAAAATCCAAAATCTCACTATTATCAGTCTCAATTTCCCTTGCTCATTGTGGTTGGGTCTCCAAGCCGTTCTACGTGCCCTTTCAATTTTGACACCTGACTCTGGGATATATGTCCATTTTACTAAAAGTTTCTTTACCACTTTAGTACAGTCTGCCCCCCCAATATTTTATTAAGGGAGACCAGAAATGTTTATTTTATTCCTGCTTCTGTCCTAATCGATGAATCTATCCTTGCTTCCTCTGCCTTTGAGCTCTCACTCAGCTCCCCATTTGGTCCCTCAACTCAGCTCCCCATCTGGTCCCTCAACTCAGCTCCCCATCTGGTCCCTCAACTCAGCTCCCCATCTGGTCCCTCAACTCAGCTCCTCATCTGGTCCCTCAACTCAGCTCCTCATCTGGTCCCTCAACTCAGCTCCTCATCTGGTCCCTCACTCAGCTCCTCATCTGGTCCCTCACTCAGCTCCTCATCTGGTCCCTCACTCAGCTCCTCATCTGGTCCCTCACTCAGCTCCTCATCTGGTCCCTCACTCAGCTCCTCATCTGGTCCCTCACTCAGCTCCTCATCTGGTCCCTCACTCAGCTCCTCATCTGGTCCCTCACTCAGCTCCTCATCTGGTCCCTCACTCAGCTCCTCATCTGGTCCCTCACTCAGCTCCTCATCTGGTCCCTCACTCAGCTCCTCATCTGGTCCCTCACTCAGCTCCTCATCTGGTCCCTCACTCAGCTCCTCATCTGGTCCCTCACTCAGCTCCTCATTTGATCTCTCATTCAGCTCCTCATTTGATCTCTCATTCAGCACTTCATTGCTAGCCATCAACTCCTAAATTACGGAGGTGTATTCACCCTTGATCATCACCATACTGCAGTGATTGCGAACCTATGACACACGTGTCAAAGGTGACACTCCATGATGTTTTGGGTGACACACCAGCATTCACCAACACCTGAGTTACCAAAGAAACTGAATGAACAAAAATACAAGAAATATGCGACTCTGCATGGATCTATTAAAACTCAGCAACAAAAAAAGTCATTAGCTGATAATCAAATGCAATGTGTTCCATATTTTTTCAGTTCAATTAAAAAATTACCATTAAAAGTAGGGTAAATTTTGGTGCACTATTTTAAGCTCAATTATCAGTGAGCATATAATTTTCCTATTGCAAGTCACTGATTTTTCTTTTGCTTTTATAATATATAACAGCATACGATTGGCTGTATTTTTTTTAATAAATGAATATGTAAAGAATTTGTTTCTCTCTTGTTCAGGGGGTGATGACACACCAGTAGTCACGATAGGCATTTTCTGAATTTTTGAAACACTGAGTTCAAAAGATTCGCCATCACTGCCATACTGTCTCTCTACAGCAATGGTCTCAACTACAGTTTTCATAGCACTTTCCCTCATACGGTTAACTTCTTTCTTTTGCTTCCTTTATTACTTCTTTTTCTTGGTTTTCATAGCTATTCAGTCTCTACTTAGTAATTTCTTACTAAATCTCAGCGGTTTGCAATCCTTTTTGGGGTGCTTCTTCACTTACTGGTTACTGGAGCTCCACAGAGTTGCTGTTACTTAGCACACTGCCATACCAGAAGTCCCAGTATATCCATCTTTGTCTCTTCTGCAGACATTCCAGATTTTACAAGGTTTTCTTGAAGAAAATTCGGCAAGATATCTGAAAGTTCTTTTACAACGTCTATAACGTCTCCAATAGTTCCGCCAGTGTCCCTTACATTGTCTGATTTTGCATTCATTTTTTGACCCTCACAAAGACATCGTTCAGAGTAATCTCCAGTTGCTTGGCAAGACCAGCACCACTATACTAGACTCCAAAGCTGCTGGTTATACTCTCTGGGGAACAAGGATTCCAAGTAAAATAAGAGCACATTTTTGGAACTGTTTATAGTTAGACCAATCTAAAAGAGACCTGGTGAGGTGAAAAGAAAAAAAAGGGATACAGACTTTTTTTCTATCCAAACAAAGATTTTTGTTAGGGATTGGGGAAAATAAAAATCAAGAGGCCAAGGTAATTGAATTGACAGGGATCATAATGTTGATAGCTAAAAAAATAAATAAAAATAACTAGGTGGCAGAAAAGCCAAAAAACAGGGGAGGTATAACGATTAATAGATCAAGCTTGGAAGGAAGAGACAAGAGGTAAACAACTCCAAACAAAAGCAGAATTTACTTGCCTGCTGGGTGCCATGGCTGATGTACTATTTTATGAAAGTTTTTCTTCACCTGTTAAAATGGTTATATGGGTATATTGTAATACTAAAATGTTTATAAAATCTGGGGGAATATGATTTGATGGGCAAAGAAAAAGTGACAGAGAATTACAGGGAAGGTGATATTTCAAGAAGTCCATTAGGATATTATAATGAGAAACAGTTCACTTGTGGGACACTGGCACATTAGGTCAGAAGTTTGAAACCAATTGTATAAGTTCAAATAAATGTCATCTTTTTGTGTTTTCATTTGATCTACTTCTTTTTGTTGTGGTTGTTTTTCGGTTAGGACTATAAATCCCAGCTCTGAACTGAACCATTTGGAAAAAATTAAGGAAATAAGATTATTAGTGTACTAGATACGAACTGCGCATAGGGAATGCACTAAATTGTACTGCTACTTGATGTGGAATAAAGGGTTGGGACAAAAAAGCACAAGGAACCATTATAATTGAATTCATTAGACCCACAAATTTAGAACCAAGAAGGCTGCAAGCGACTGATAATCTACCATAGCTTGAATCTCTTTTCAAGGATAGAAGCCTGTTAAAAGGTCATTTGAATATGCAATATTCTGTGTCTAAATGGTAACCTTCAAACATTATAGAGTGAGTGGGTTTGTAGCTGTGATTTCTCGTGGCTAACTGAAATTCTTAAGGATAGGCAGCATTGTCTACCTTCTATGAGGGATTCCACTAATGCAGTGGTTAGGAGCCAATCATCTAGGTATGGGAACACATTGATCCTTTTTGTTGCAAAATGGGCTGTGCTTACTTGCCATGCATGGAGGGGGTTGTGGTGAGACAGAAGGGCAGGGCTTTGAAATGATTTTGATATCTTGGCAAGTTTAATTTGGAGGCAAGATCTTGAAGATCTACTGAGCACATCCAGTTGTTTGCCTTCAGTGTAAAAATCACTCATGTAAAATCACTCGCACTCTGGCAATTCTGAATGAGAAGTATATTTGTGATATACTGGTTTAGGAAGCTGAGATCCAGTATTGGACTGAGGTCCTTTTTTTTTTTTATTTGGCACTAAAAATAATCTTGAAAAGATTCTTAACCCTCTCTGATCTGGTGGATGGCTCTTTTTCTTCCAAGAAAACAGCAATTTCACTCTTCTTGCTGCTACATGCTGGTGGGGTGGGACACCTGGGAGTAGCAGTAGTGGTGGTGGTGGTGGTGGTGGTGGGGGATGAGAAAATAGTATTACATAGTCTTTGCATATGGTTTCTCTCACCCGGTTGTCCCATGTGATTGTCATCTACACAGCTGAGTGGAGAGACAAGTTACCCCTGATTGCCTCCAGAGAGAAGTAACTGGGCAATACACTTCTGGGATGTTCAGCTTACTTACCCAAGAAAGGACCCCCTGAATCACTGATTCTGCAGACGTGCTCTGCCAATTGGGTGGAATCTGTTAAATGGGCGGCCTCTGCCTTGGCCACCACTGTTATTACAAGAATCAAAGGCTTGGTGATGGAATTTTTCAGATCATAAGGATTTGGACCCCTTCTGATTCCTATCGCAGGATCTCGGGAGGTCTCAGATTAGACACTGATGTCAGAAGTCTGTCTTCTGTTTGCGCTTCTGCAACGTCTCTCTCACCTTAGGTCTGAATACACAGGAACCGTCATAAGGGCCAACCCAGAGACTCCCCAGACTCTGGAATAGACTGCCCATACATGTCAAGCAGAGCGCCTCTTTAGCCCTCTTCAAAAGGAACCTTGACAATTGGATGGGAGATCGGAAATTCACCCCAAGGATCACATCAGTCGCTCGCCCTGCTAGACAGGGGTCCAGGGAAGTAAATATTGTGTGAAGAAATAGCCAGGGAATTGTTATGGCTAGGCTTGTATAGGCCCTAGGGCAGATAGCCTAGTACCAAACCTATGAAGTTATGAAGAATGCCTTGAAGTTTTCAGTAGATGCAGAGCCAGGCATGATGACTCATGGTAATACGAACAGCTGCTGATCTTGCTGTTCCATCAGCTACATTGTGTAGCAGCCGCATGAACAGGACGGAAATGTTCAAAATAGCTACCATGCAAGTAGTGACACTGTTTTCTTGACTTAGGTGTGGCTGGCCTTTTCAAAGAGTTCAAAGCCTGCTCTTTGAAGTCTCTTTGGAAGCGCTTCATAGGAGTGTGATAATTCATCATCCTCATGGCAAACTTGCTCAACATGTAATCATGCATCCTCATTCTCTTTATTGCTCTAGACTCCTTTTTTGGTGGAAGGACAGCTGCTGTATCAGATGACAGCCCTCTCCTTGTGGCTGATGCTACAATGATGGAGTCTATCAGTGGGTTCTTGCTCCAATACTACTTATCTTTGGGGGGAAAAAGCAACTTACCTGGCTTCTTGCAAGTATCAGTGGAGTTGGGTTCCTACCATGCCCTCCTGGTGATGAAATCTACGAGATACCTGGTAGGAGGTACTACTCAGGAGATACGTCAGAGCATCAGGAAAGCCTCAAACAAGACTTCCTTGCCCTGAGAGGGTGGGTCAGTGGACCAAAAGTCCCTATTGTAGAATAATTCAAGGATTTTGCCAAAGTTGACATCTTCTAGAGGTGAAGGGCTGGGGGGTGAAGGGGGGGGGGGGACTGTCTCAGTCATCCAAATCAGTGTACAAA
Source organism: Protopterus annectens (assembly GCF_019279795.1). Classification (NCBI taxonomy): domain Eukaryota; kingdom Metazoa; phylum Chordata; order Ceratodontiformes; family Protopteridae; genus Protopterus; species Protopterus annectens. The sequence goes on from NC_056745.1 coordinate 515,410,975, forward strand.
GGTCAAGAAGTCTGTGGAAGAGTCAACATGCCTGTCTCAGTCATCCAAATCAGTGTACAAAGGTCAAGAATTCTGTGTAAGAGTCAACATGCCTCCTTCTCAGCCTTTTTTTGGAAGTATCCAGCAGGGACTCATTTGAACCCACAGAGGATTCAACTTGAGCACAGGCAGGATCTTTGAGATTTGCTGTTCTACTCTGTCCATGGGATGACTGAGGAGGTAGCTGAAAGTCTGATTATTAGGTGCCAGGGATGGAAGTCAATGCCAATGGCAGTTCTTTTGGCTCTATCAAACAGGAAGCTACCTTCCTCTAGAATACATCAAAGGATGATCTTGGGTGTATCAGCATTAGTAACCCCAGTTTTGTGCCATGTCTAACCCAACCAAAGCAAACAATAAGCACCCAGAAAAGGAGCACCAGCAATGAAAACCTAGGAGGCTCTTTGACAGGGATCAGAGCCACTGTTTTGAACTCCCAAAACTTTGACACCAAAAAGAGAAAAGAATGAGTTGATGCCAAGGAGGGAGCCAAAGACCTAGCATTTAACTAGATGGCTCAGAGATTCTCAATGTTAAAGACCAGACCTCAGTGGCAAGCAGGTCAGTTTGTACTGAACATGGAACACTGATGGGTACCAGACAGACTACAGCTGAACTACCACAGCAGTGGATGAGAAGACACCCATCTCAATCAGGGTCTTGAGAAAAGCCCCTATTCATTCAACTGCAGTCCAAATCTGTAGCACTCCGGAAGGAGCTGGCTGAACTAGAGGAAGATGTGGAAGGAGGGCAGGAGGCCATAAAGTGAAAATAGAAGTTATGTTCTTACCATAACGTTCCATGTTAGTTGTCTTCTTCTCGCCTTCTTCTTGCTGGATGGGTTCGGAGCCGACCTCGGCTCCGACTCGGCCACTCTAAAAGCTCGAGAGTTGGTTCCACCGGCTCGAGGCTCCCCTTATATCCCACAATGCTAGGTGAGAGTTAACTCAGATCTCGTTTGTAAGCTAACCCCAGCTTATAACAGTAACAGTATAACTGTAAAAACAGAATCCACCTCTAACAACAGGAAGCAAAAGGGTGACCTACATCCTGAACCAAGAAATATGCATAATAGCATATGACTAAGAAAGAGGTGGTAGAAAGAGAGGTCACGATCACAACTCCTCTAGGTCTGTCCAGGCCAGGGGGAAGGAGGGTGGGACGCGAGAAGAAGACAACTAACATGGAACGTTATGGTAAGAACATAACTTCTATATGTTAAGTTGTCTATCTCGCCTTCATTCTTGCTGGATGGGACCGCGTCCCTAGCACCTTGTCCCGGGTGGCCTAACGGAACAGACTCTTGAGAACAGTGGAACCAAAATTAGCTCTATGCCTAGAAGCTAAATCCAACTTATAATGAGAAATAAAAGTGTGAGGAGTAGCCCAAGTAGCCGCTGCACAAATGGTGTCAAGAGGCAGTCTGTCTTGGAAGGCTAAAGAAGTAGCCAAAGCTCTGGTGGAATGGGCGTTAGGTTTATTAGCCAATTTTGTTGTCTAATTTCATATACCAGGGAAATCAAAGATGTTAGCCATCTGGATAATGATACCTTTGAAACTGAAAGTCCCTTTCTGCTTTCGCATAGGAGACAAACAGCTGATCAGATTTTCTGAATTGTTTCGTCCTATCCAAGTAGTACCTTAATTGACGATGAACATCCAGGCAGTGTAATTTTGTTCAGACCTATTTGAATACTCTGGGAAAAAGACAGGGAGGTCAATGGTTTGATTTAGATTTGATGTTGAAACCACCTTAGGCAAAAAGGACGGGTTAGTTCGTAAGGAAACTCTGTCCTTATGGAATACAAGATAAGGAGAACGACAACTGAGTGCTTGAAGTTCTGAAATTCTTCTAGCTGATGTGATAGCCACCAGAAAGAGAGTTTTCCATGATAATAATTTCAAGGAACATGAAGCTGCAGGTTCAAAAGGGGAAAGAATCAAAGAAGCAAGAACTAAATTTAGGTCCCAAGGAGAAGGAGGATTTCTTATAGGAGGTCTGAGAAGAAAAACTCCTTTCAAAAAGGCTTTGCAAAGTTTGTGGGACATTAGGGCAGATTCAGAAATACCCACATGGAAATTAGAAATAGCTGCCAATTGAACCTTAAGAGTAGATGGAGATGAACCTGCATGGAAGAGTTCAGCTAGAAAATCAAGGACTAGTTGGATGGAAGCGGTGAAAGGATCTATGTCCTTTCCTTGTGCCCAATATGAGAAGCGTTTCCACTTACTCAAATAAATCTTTCGAGTGGAAGATTTATGGGAAGCTATCAATATATCTCTAACAGAGTGAGATAATTGAGGAAGCCTGGCTACGGTTGGAACTGGAGGAACCAAGCAGTGAGGTTCAGAGAGGGAGGAGCGATGAAACTGACCCGACTGGTGGATCAAAGATCTGGAACTAGGTCCAGATTCCACGGTCGCTCAAAAGAAATCGATGTAGAAAGGGGAACCACACTTGTCGAGGCCAGTAAGGAGCAATGAGGATCAATGAGGCCTTCTGAGCGATAGCTTTCTGTATTACTTGAGAGATCAGTGGGAAAGGAGGAAATGCATACAGAAGTCCCCGGGGCCAAACTTGGACTAGAGCGTCCCTGCTGGGTTGGCCTGGTAAAGGGAATAGAGTGAAATATTCTCTGCACTTGCTGTTTTGGGGAGTAGCAAAAAGATCGCAGCAAGGCTGACCCCACTTGAGAAAGATTTCTCTCACTACAGAGTCTTTCAGAGACCACTCGTGAGGCATGAGTATAGCTCTGCTCAACTTGTCCGCAATGTGACTGGACTTCCCAGGGATGTGCGTTGCTATCAGAAAACGCTGAGAAGAAATCGCCCATTGCCACAGTCTGAGTGCTTCTCAACACAGGGGGTATGATCTGGTTCCGCCTTGTTTGTTGATGTACCACACTACAGACATATTGTCTGTCTGGATTGCAATCGTTCCCAAGGGAAGAGAGTCTTGAAGGGCTTGCAACGCTAAAAGCACTGCTCTCATCTCCAGAACATTTATGTGCAAGTGGCATTCGTTTGGTTGCCATGTGCCCTGGACTGTCCTGCCCTGATAATGCCCCCCCCACCCGATCAGGGAGGCATCCGTTGTCAGAGTAGCAACCGGAGGAAGTGGAACAAAGGGTCTTCCCGACAGGAGCTAGGGGGAAGACATCCACCACATGAGATGCTTTTTGCACGCTTGCGTGATCATAATGGTGTGAGACATTGGAAGTTCCTGGTATGACCATTGAGTAAAAAGCATCCACTGAAGGATCCGCATGTGGTATCTGGCCAATGGAAGGAGGGGTATGGCCGCTGCCATGATTCCCAACACCTTTAGAACTAACCTGGCTTTGACTCTGTTGTTGTTGAGAAGTGACACCAATTTGTGAATGTCTGATATCCTTTGGTTCGTTAGCCTTGCAGACATGTTTATAGTATCTAAATTTGCGCCTATGTAGGTAATAGTACGACAAGGCGACAAAACAGACTTTTCGCAATTTATTGAAATACCCAGTTTTGACAAACGTGAAAAGTATAATCTCTGGCCATCAGAAGGAGATGCTTGGTGGGAGCTGTGAGAAGCCAGTCGTCCAAATATGGAAACACCTGGAATCCTTGTCGTCTCAAGTGAGAAGCTACCACTGCCATGCATTTGGTAAACACCCGGGGGGCAGTGGTGAGACCAAAGGGCAGGGCCCTGAACTGTAAATGACTGGTTCCCAGCCTGAAGCGGAGGAATCTTCTGGAGCGTCTGTTCATTTTATGTGATAGTACGCATCCCGAAGGTCTATAGAGCACATCCAGTTTCCTTTGCCCAAAAGGGGAAGAATGGATTGCAGCGTGACCATCCGAAATCTTGTTCTCTTGACTGATTTGTTCAAGACACTGAGATCCAAAATCGGTCTCCAGTCCCCTGTTTTCTTTGGAACTAAAAAGAACCTTGAGTAGATTCCGGATCCTTGTTGGTCTGCTGGCACTGACTGAATTGCTCTTTTGCAAGCAGTTTTGAAATTTCCAAAGCTGCTATATCCCTTTGAGCGGGTGGAACATCTGGAAGGGATTTTTTGACTGATTTGGAAAAGCGAAGAAAGGGGATAGAATAGCCTTCGAAATGATGGACTGTACCCATTTGTCTTGAGTCAGGGATAGCCAGGCTTCTGGGTACAGTGACAATCTTCCCCGACTGCCTCGAAGATGGGCAGTCGGGCAACACCTCAGGGATGCTGAAAGGGCTTGTCAGGAAAGGCTTCCCGATTGCCCTGGTTCTGCGGACCCCCTGCCCCTAGGGCGGCGTCTACCATTGTTATTCCCACCTCTGCCTCTGGTAGGAAAAGCGACTCTGTCGTCAGGCGAAGTCCCTTGAGATTGTTTACGGAACCACATCTTCCCACCCTTCTGGCCTTTGGGGTAAGGCCTAGAAGGAGTCGAAAACGGACTCCGGCGGCAGAAAGGGTCTTGCCATCAGTCTCGCACCTAGTCAGGGTTTCTTTCACTTGAGGACCAAAGAGATGATCCATCAAAGGGAGTTCGTGAAAGACGTCTTGAAAGGGTCCAAAATTGCATAGCCGCATCCAGGCGTGCCTACGTAAGGCTACACCTGTCCCTCGGCTCTGCTCGCTCCATCGGCCGCATAAGAGAGGAGGCATGGAGGAGTTAGATATGGAATTAAAGGTAGCCAGCTGCGTGTTCATTTTATCTTGGAAACCCGCAGCTGTAGGATCCTTAACATTTCACTCGCTTCCTTGATCAAGTCCCTTTGAAGGCGAGTGAAATGGCACAGGTAATTCAGCGACGCATAGTAAATGTCGCTGAGGAGAACATCCGCTTCCGTACCTATCCATGGACCTAGATTCCTTGTTAGGTGGATGGACAGGCACTGAAGGATCAGCCAGTTCCTTCTTTGTGGCAGAAGCTACCACCATAGCATCCACAGAAACTCCTTTTGATAAAAATTGCTTGTCTGATGGAGCTGTGATGAATTTAGAGGGTCTCCTGGGAGTGGGGTCCACTGAATCAGGAGCCGTCCATGCCTTCTTAGCAACCACCTGCATGAGGGGGTCGAAGGGGGACACCCAGGAGGTGGAAGGACGAGAGCCAAACGCCTCAAGATACACAGATTCGTCCTCCGAAGGGTTGAGGGCTGGCCAGTTTCCCCTCTGTTTCAGGATCTCCAGAATGTCTGCAAATGAGACATCTTCAGAAGGGGAACGGGGGGAACCCTCAGAATCATCCAGATCTGTGTCTGACATGATAGACTCAGGTGAGTCAATGTGCTTCCTCTTGCACTTCCTCTTCCGAGGGGGCTCTTCTGCCAAATCAGGAGAGGCCTCGGAAGAGGATGAAATCCACAGGGGGGCTCCTGAGGAGCTGGCTCTCTGCGGTCCGGGATGAGGGAGTGAGTCGACTTACCCTGAGGCAGCATAGAGGGAGGGGCGGACGGAGCCGACTGTGGAGTAGAGCCAGGCTCTAACACACTCCGCATGACCTCGAATGCACCCCTGTCAGGCAGAGCCAGAGGTCCCGCTCCGAGGAGCTAAGAACCCCCCTCGGCACCGACAGTGATGGCTCCGAGGTCGATGTCGGAGCCGAACTCACCAGCGCCGAAGCACCGAGAGGGAGAGGGGGGTCGGACAAGGGTCCGATGCCACTCACCCCCTCGGAGCCGACGAGGGAAGTCCAGCGCCGAGATTCCTCCAAAGAAGAAAACGGAGCCGACGGAGCCGAAGACAATTGTCTCAGCTCGGTGATCACAGTCTCGGCTCCGACACGACCCGGCTCCGAGCTCAAGAGAGTCGAAGGAGGAAAGAGTTGATGGACCGGGGCAGGCACCGACTGATGAGTCGGGCTCTGAAGCATCTGGGCTAGTGCCTCGGACTTAAGTAGTCGACTCACCACTCTCTGCAGGTCATGATCAGACAGCCTCGATGACCTAGAGGAATGAGACCTTTGGCTCCGTTCAGACAGCAGGGGAGATCCTGGAGCCGAATGAACGGAGCCAAGAGAAGGAGACCTAGACCTCTTTCTAGTTGTCGGCTCCGAAGGTCTGGTCGGAGCCGACACGGGTACCTCAATAACCTCGGCCGGCGAGCCGAGGAAGCCACAGAAACTGTGGACTGAGACTTATCGGCTCCAGCCGGAGCCGATAAAGGCAAAGGTTGAACAACCTGAGGTCTCGGCTCAGAAGCCGGAGCCGAAGACCTCGATGCCTTAGAGGGCTTCCCTGTTGAAACTGACAGGGAATCCTCTGGCTTCAATAATCCTCTCAGAATCAACTTGTTTTTTCTTTCCTGCAGGACCCTGGGACTGAAGCCATGGCACACAGCACAGGAGTCCTGCAGGTGCAAAGGCCCCAGACAATAGACACAATAAGTGTGAGCGTCTGTCAGAGACATTTTCTGACAGCACGCATCACACTTCTTGAATCCGGAGACCTTTGCTTCTTTAGACATTTCCCTAACTGACAGGTGTACACAAACACACACCCAAACACACAAGTTATACCCTGTCAGCAAAAAATAATAATTTAGTAGTAATACTAGAATTAAGTACAATAAAATTAAAGTAAACTACACAAACACTCCACTAGGGAAGGAAGGCCTAAGGCCCAAAGGAAGAACCAAAGGTTCTTTTAGTAAAGAAACGGGAAAAATTAGGGTCGGGGATAAAGTTTTATAATCTACACTAACCTAGGAAGAATTTAACTTAAAAAGGGGGAAAAAGATTAACTTTTAGAAGAAAAAGCTAACACTCACCAGGAACCGGTAGAAGCAACCAACCTCGAAGCTGTAGCGGCAAACGAGATCTGGGGTAACTCTCACCTAGCATTGTGGGATATAAGGGGAGCCTCGAGCCGGTGGAACCAACTCTCGAGCTTTTAGAGTGGCCGAGTCGGAGCCGAGGTCGGCTCCGAACCCATCCAGCAAGAATGAAGGCGAGATAGACAACTTAACATTAATTATTTTTCAGAGGAATGTCTACTAAAGATTGTCTTACAAGACATACTGTTAAATATCAGCTCTAAATGAGTGGTGCTTAGAGGAGTTGTGGAGTGCACAGATGTTAATGACTCAAGAGTTCTTATCTCAGAAGTTTTGGTACCAAAGTGGTGCCCACACACACTGAATTCCTTTTCTTGGATTCCTTCAAAATCACTCTCTCCCTCTGCTTCTTTGTCTTGGTACTCTTGTTTTAGATGTTTGTGGGACAAGTAGCCCATTCAAAATCCGTTTCTTCTCTCTGCAAAGGAGCGAGGCCAACGGGCCTAGCATACAATTAAGATGACCAATTAGGGTGCCCTGCCTCCAGGCACATCCCACAGAGATCACTAGTGTCTTGATGTGGGATTTTGTAGCCAAACTGGCTGCACTTTTTGAAGCCCTTCTCTATGAAACCATCAAAGAAAATCTACACAGTGTGTGAGAACAAGTGAACAGGACAGACTAAAGCAAAGCAGCTTTCAATTATTTAACAAGTATTCAACATATACCAGAAAATGGTCTAGTAAGCTGTTAATAATTTAGGAGGCAAAAGCACTCTAGTAGGTGGAGAAAGTCCAGAAATTATGAAAATGACCAGGAAACATTAGGCCTCCACTCCATCCCCAATGCTGACAATGATTCCGAGAAGAATTTTTAAGTCAGAAAGCTCAGCAAATATAAGGGAAACAATATGATTATCATAAGAGACAAAAGACTAGTTGACAAAAAAAAACAATTGTACAAGGAGAACTTTGGCTTTCACAGTTGCAAATCAATCCAAATTTGAAAGAGGCAAGCAAGATCTGTGGATAGAGTCAGGACAAGGGCATTATGGGACATTGTTTGAAGGTGCTCGAAGCTAGGAGCACAAGCAAAACTACCAGATCTGATCGGATCGGATCCAAAGAGCAACAAATTCCCAACAAATGAACTGGATGGACAGGATGAAATAGGATTTAAAGTTCAGGCTACCCTTCCTAATTATACTATATAAAATTTCAGTAAATAAGTTGTGTGTGCAAGCTGGTCCACATTTTATAGCATATTAATAATAAATAGCTTTGTGTATCTTACCATCAATGTCTCCCAGAATAATACATCTCTGAACAACATGGTAATGCTCCTGATTTTCTTCTAATATTCTCTGGAAATGAAAGCAAAAGCCTTAGGTGCTGATAAATTTATAACATTTGCAAAAAAATCATTATATTTTTTCATGCAGGCTGTTACTATCTGCAAACTATATAAAGAATAGAGAGAATTATATAAGTACCAAAACCATACATATACAACAGCATTTATTGTTTTAGTTAAATAGGTAAGCCAGATGGACGCAAAATTAATATTTTTTCATGTGCACTCTTTCTAGCTGAAAAAGAGAGAGAGAGAAAATGATCATGAAGAACACTGTACAGGGTTCAAAATGAAAAGTATACACAAGCATTTATTTTATTTATTACCCGCAGTGGTGGTGCTGCGGTAGCGTTGTTGCCTCACAGTAAGACGCTGTCCGGTTCGACATGGCTTCTTTTTAGGAGTGAACTGGGTGTAGTTGTTTAATATGTAATTTATCTGTCAAAGTGAAGAAATGAGGGAATCAAATCTAAAACATCAAGATAAAAATGTGTGAGCACACAAGGGGGGCTAAACCTCTGTACTGACCTGGTATTGCCACTTTCACTGTAAAAACTAATCTTCAATCAGGTCTTCTGCAATAAGTATGACACTTTGGTACTTACTTCTGTTCCCTCCTTATATGGCTGTTAGAAATCTCAAGCCTCTACACACAGAGCAGCACATGAACGGACATACATAATAAAGCCTTCAATGGGATTAAAGGTGTGCAAGTGAGGGAGAAGTTAGGTTCACATGATAGCAGCATAATGTGTGTAAAGAGCTCCTTTGTGGCTGAAAAACTAGTTATGCTCATACCATGTCCCAAAAGGTTTGGTTATGCCAGGAAGAGATTAAAAAAAAGAGGGAAGAAGAACAAGGTTTATTTGTAATCTTGATATAATGCTTGCGATACTGCAGATGCAACTCGGGAAAATAAATTTTACAAGCACAGCTGCAGCTGTAAAAGAAAAGCTGATCAGATACAAAACAGGAAAAGACAACACGGATGCAAAGACAGACCCAACTTGTTAAACCAACAAATGATAATAAAAGAAGTCAAGAATGAATATGGAAAAGGTAACCCTAAGGAGAGATAGATACAAACTCAAATGTTAGACTTTGGTGGAATGGCTGAATCTGTGCCTTAGGAAGAACTGAAGAGAGTCTTTAAATAAATAAGCAGGTATGTATTCACCATATCAAATGATCCACACCACCACCATATGAAATGGGCAAATTACAGTGAATATAGAATTGCACAGTGAAAGCTGAAAAACGACCAGTTTTGAGCAACTGCATGCTTAAAGTATCTGACTTACCAACTAAACTTTTCTTTGTACATCTAACTGGAAGAGTTTCTAGCGACACTACAAAACTTATTGGCATATAACAGGCAGAGGAGCAAATGTAGAAATAAATTCACTGGTTAAAAAGTTCAAGATGGTCCATAATCGGCAAGATTTGGGAACACTTATCGAAAGCAGTAAAATGACGGCCACCGGTTCAATAGTCCCTGGAGAAAGGTTTATTCCATCACATTCCCAGAGAAATGTAATGCAACCCTAGTGAGAATAGTTTACTGAGAAGAGAAGGGTTACAGTAAAGAAAACTTTCCATAAGGTAATACCATGGAGAAACCAGTTCTCTTCTGTTTTAGGTAATGAGATTACTTGTCCCCGTCAGCAAGAACCACCTACACAAAATCTTAGTAAATTACAGAATTACAACTGCCTAGTCAAGAGTAGCTGACCCCCCCCCCAAGAAATTCACAAGATCCTTCAATTCACTTTACAATTCTCTCTCCTTACAGCTAAAGACAGCAAAACAGTTGCATTTTTGTTCACTCATTTTTACACATCAGCTGTATGTTTTATATTTTGCATGCAGCTGCTGTACTTCCCAGAAAAACAAAACTGCTAGCACAGATCCAAACTGATATACTTCATTAATTGTACAAAAAAGCACTACTCTTTTAAATCGTTTCAATCATGTATGCATAGTTCACATTCTATAGCCTCGCAGCCTCATCCCGAACAAAAATGATTACAGATTTTAAAAGATTTATGTGCAGCTCACAGCTTTAATCGTCCGACCAAAAACAAACAGTGGCAGATTTATACACAAACATCACATGTACATATGCTTAACATAAAAGTAGATCTTCAAGGAGAGAGCACTAAAAATGCATAACATCTAGGTTAGCTCTATATTTTTGGTGTCTTCTCCTTGGCAGAAATAAACAAAAGGAGGGGCAATCCTTTTCCTGAGATCCCAACATGGGTCTTGCACTGGGCAAGAAGTAACAGCACAGCATATTTAATTTCTTGTGTTGCTTCAGGTCATCTTTGGTACTGAAACAAAATTCCCTACAGTGAAAGATGGCTGTTGTTCAGAAGCAGCTTTTTATGTATAATTTTGAGAAACATGTTACAGTCTTATTCAGTATGTATGACAGAAAACGTGTATGAACATTTCCAAAGAAAGAATTTTAATATATGCCAAAACAACAGATTATTAAAGACAGCAATTTAAAACCTTAGTCATCACTATTTTACAGTGTCTGTTATTGTGTGTAAAATGATCTGCTATAGTAATCATGGTAAATAAAATACCATGAGTTGAAATAACATGAATTTACAATCTCTTTCTAGGAACCTCCTCAGTGGGGGCTTCTGGAGAGGTCTCGGAAGAGCAAGGGGCACCCTGTGGGGCTACCTGAGGCTCTGGGTCTCTATGCTTAGCCTGGATGATGGAAGCAGAAGCAGACACAGGCACTTTACGGGATGAGGAAGCAAGGACTGAAGTCGAAGATGTCTTGGGTGACAAAGCTCTCCTCATGGCATCGAAGGCAACACGGCTCCGATGGGAAGGAATCGACAGATCTAAGGGAACAGTCAAACCCTCCAGCACTGAGGCAGTGGGCTCCGAAGCAGAGGTAGGAGCTGAGCTCATCTGAGCCGAAACCCTGAGAGGGAGAGTTGACACTGACAAGTCGGTTCGACTATCCTCTCCGGATCCGACTGGAGAGTGTTGGCTCCTAAAATCCCCGGTCGGCACCTAGGATGTCAGAGTGGATGGAGCCAAGTACAGTGGAACAGGCCTCGATCCCAACGGCTCCACAATGAACATGTCTGATTCTTCTGGCTCCGAAGGGCCGACATGGCTCGGAGGTGTAGTAGTCAAAGCAGGAGTAGTGATTTTCAGCTCCAAAGCCACTTGGGTCACAGCTGACAGTAATTTAGCAAGGCCTGGTGCCTGTAGGAGCTTCTGCACCAATCGACCCATATCCAAATCTGAAAGGCTGACAGACTAACTGGATGAATGCACCAATGGTGCCGACTGAAGTAAAGGTGACAGACACTTCGGATATCGGCTCCAAGGCTGTGGGCCAGCTCCGAAAACAAAAGACAGTCTGCTCTGAAACCTGTGGAGTCGATGTCTCATCAGATTTTTTTTATTTTTATTTTTTTTTGAGTCCTTAGATTCAGCAGATGACTTGGAGGACTTAAGAAAATTTGCTAGCAACATCCTGGTCACTCAATGCCTCTTGAAAAGGGCGTTTTAACAAATCCCTATCCATTAATTTTCTTTTCCTATCTAACAAAAGCCGGGAAGGAAAGGAATGGCAGATAGCACAAGATTCTTGCAAGTGGACAGCCCCTAAACAATATACATAGGTAATATGCCCATCAGTGACTGACATTTTCTGATTACAGTCCGGACATTTTTTAAAACCGGACTTGGGATGTTTGTCCTTATCTGCCATGATACCACACTAAACCTACGCTGATCAAATTTCAATGAGAAATTAGCAACAATAGGCTCTAAATATACACACACACACACACACACACACACACACACACACACACACACACACACACACACAAAGAGAGCCTAAGATAAAGGTATTCAAAAATTCTATACTAAAACTACTATAAAAAATCTAAAACACACTCAAGTTAACTAGGCCGCAAAAACGAGGCCAAATATTTGAAGAGCAAATATAGTAAGTATATATATCACACCAAAAAACTCATATTATAATTATAAAGTACAGTTGTGAATGCCTACCATAAATGTAGATGTTAGAGTGTCTTCACTGTTGCAGTTATAACTGTACGGTACTCCTGCCGGCAGGCAGCCCGAGGTCGGCCAGAATATCAAAGTCTGGGTCCGGCGTCGGCTGTTTCAGCTAGAACCCTGACGTCAGAGCGTATGGGTATAAGGCTGACAGCCGACGCCATCTTCTCCAGCCTTTTTTGCCCCTGATGTCAGAAGCCCCCATAAAACCAAAATGTGTCCCAAAGGAAACACAAATACACCAGAAAGGTAGTGGAAAAGAAGGCACAGTAAGAAAATAGGAACAAGAGGGGTCTGGAGGGAGGGAAACACCGACTGCAACAGTGAAGACACTCGAACATCTACATTTATGGTAGGTATACACAACTGTACTATGTTCTTCGTGTTTCACTGTTGCAGTCATAACTGTAGGGTAGAATCCCAAAGCTGATAATACGGGAGGAGGTTATGAAAAAGAAGGAGCAGCTAGAAGACCCTGCAAAACAGCAGAGGCAAAGCCTGCCCTAGACTTAGAGTACAAAGGGAGGTTACAGTGCTTGGAAAAAGTATGCACCGAGCTCCAAGTGGCAGCCTCCAGAATGTCCTTGGTAGGAACTCCTCTGAGGAAGGCTGCTGAAGTGGCTGCTGCCCTAGTAGAATGAGTCCTGATGGTACCTGGGATTTGTTTCCCATGAAAAGAGTAACAGTATCTAATACCATGAGCAATCCATTTGGAAATAGTTTGCTTAGAAATAGCTTTACCAAGAGAGCTGGAAGCAAAAGAAATAAGCAATTGATCTGATTTTCTGAAACTTTTAGTTTTGTCCAGGTAAAAACGAAGCTGCCTGTGTACATCTAAGGAATGTAAGATCCTTTTCCCCCCTATTTTGGGGTTTAGGAAAAAAGGTAGGAAGGTGAATAGTCTGATTTAGAGCCACTCTAGAGACTACCTTAAGCATAAATGTAGGATTGGTCCTCAGGGAAACTCTGTCCTGATGGAAGATGAGGTATGGTTCTACGGCCATGAGGGCTTGAAGCTCAGACACCCTTCTGGCAGAAGTCAAGGCCAACAGGATAGTTGTCTTCCAGGATAAGAACTTAATGTCCGCATAGGCAGCAGGCTCAAAAGGAGGCAAAGTAAGCTTTTCCAAAACATAATTAAGATCCCAAGGAGGGACAGGAGGAGTTCTAGGGGGGTTTTAAATTCTTAGCTCCTTTCAGAAATTGTCTGACCAACTGGTGGGAAAAAATGGGAGGATCACAATTGAAATGTGCTGAAATAGCAGAAGCATGAATTTTAATGGAAGAAAATGAAAGACCTTTAATCAAAAGGTCTGAGAGATAAAGTAATATAGATGAGATATCTGGTATCAAAGGATCAGAACCACGATCCTGCATCCAAATACAAAATCTTTTCCATTTAGAAGCATAAGATTTCTTAGTACTAGGACGCCTAGCTTTCAAAAGAACATCCAGAACTTGTTTAGGAAGGGAAGAAGGGATCAATTGCCTTTGATGAGCCAAGCTGCCAGACAGAGAGTCTTGATTTGAGAGTGAAATACCCGACCCTGATGCTGGGACAGAGGAAGATTCCAAGGAGGTACCAAGGAAAGATGCAGTAGAGTAGGGTACCAAAACTGACGAGGCCAATTTGGAGCCATCAAAATGATTAGTCTGGGTTTGTCCAACTTTATCTTTAGCAATACCAGAGGCAGAAGAGGAAGAGGAGGGAAGGCATATCCTGAAAGATTCCTCCAGCTGAATGACAGGGCGTCCACTTTCCAAGCTGTCTTGTGGAAGGACCTGGTGCAAGAGAGGCAGCTGATGGTTGAGATGAGATGCAAATAGATCTATCTGAGGGCAGCCCCAAATTGCAGTTATCTTGCTGAATAAGTTGGGGTCCAACCTCCATTCGTGAGGATCCAAAATGTTTCTGCTTAGGCTGTCTAAGAGATTTTGTTTTCCTGGGATGAACTGTGCCTGAAGATCCAGATTCAACTTTAGGGCTGTATCCCACAGAGTCATGGCAAGTCTGCAAAGGGGGTAAGAGTGAGAGCCCCCTTGCTTGTTTATGTACCACATGACTGTGGTGTTGTCTGTTCGGATTAGCAGTGGTCCTGGCTTCAAAAGGGTCTGGAAGGCTAGAAGAGCATTTTGGACTGCTAACATTTCTTTCAAGTTGATGTGCCATAGAAGGTGTTTGTTTGTCCAAGAACCCTGTTGGCATTTGTCTAGAAAATGAGCTCCCCATGCATAATCCGAGGCATCCGTGGTTATGGTCTGAGTAGGTTGAGGCAGCCGAAAAGGCTTGCCCTCGTTCAAAACACACGCCCTGGACCACCAAAGGAATTCCTTCTGGAGGCAGGGAATCAGTGGTATCATTGTATCCAGACTGTGGCAATGTTGAGACCATACACTCTTTAGGTACCACTGAAGTTTCCTCATGTGAAGCCTCGCATTTGGAATCAACAGGATGCAAGAGGCCATGTAGCCCAGAGCCTGCAGGAATTTCCTTGCAGTGAGCTGAGTTAATGCTGCCAAGGTCTTGAAGATTGAAGCCAGCTGTAACTGTTTTTCTGGAGTGAGGAAGGCTTTCTGTAAACTTGTGTCCAAAAGAGCTCCCAAGAAGATCATTTGTTGAGACGGAATCAAATGTGACTTTTTTATGTTCACTGAGAATCCCAGTAGTAGGAGAAGACGTTGAACAAAATGCAGATGTTGAAGTAGAAGATCCTTGCTGTCTGCCTGAATTAAACAGTCGTCCAGATAAGGATAAATCTGAATCCCCTGAAGTCTGCAGTAAGCTACTACTGGAGCCAGGCATTTGGTAAAAACTCTGGGCGCAGTAGATAAGCCAAATGGCAGTACAGAGAATTGGAAGTGTCTCGAGCCTGCCTTGAATCTGAGGTACTTTCTGCAATGTTGCCTTATGGGGACGTGTAAGTAAGCCTCTTTTAAGTCCAATGTTACCATCCAAGAATCTTGTGCGAGCATTGGAAGAAGTTGTTGAAGTGTAAGCATCTTGAATTTTGGAATTTCCAAAAAAGTGTTTAATATAGAGTCCAGAATAGGTCTCCAGGAGTTTTGTTTCCTTGGGACCAGAAAAAGTCTTGAATAAAAACCTTTCCCCACCTCTAGAGGTGGAACATGTTCTATGGCCCTTAGGGCTAATAAGGCGTCCACTTGATTTAAGGCCTCTGTCCATTGATGTTTTGGCAGATCTGGCCAGCCTGAAGGCCTTGGCAGAGTGTGAAAGTGGAATCTGTAACCTTTCAAAATTATGTCTAACACCCATTTGTCCTAGGTAATGTGAGTCCAATTCTGGTAAAAAAGAGAAAGTTTTCCTCCGAGAGGGGCATCCAGGGAAGGAGGACCTTAAGCCCAACAGAGGGCGTCATTGAGTCTGTTTTCTTTGTGTTTGAGATCTGCCTTCTCCCCTTCTAGGTGAAGAAGCAGTCCACTGTCTAGGTCTGTAGGAGGCCTGAGCCTGCGCCCTACCTCTGGAGCGTCTATATCTTCCTCTTTGATGCCTGTCAGAGGTGGGAAAAGACCAATTTTTGGAGGGCCAATTTCTAGAAAATCTAGGAGGCTGAACTTGCAAGAAATCTTTTACAGTCTGCATAGACTTGGCTTTTTCTTCCATCTTTTTAATAACCACCTTGGCTTTAGACCCAAATAGGACATCATGCTGAACAGGAGCATCTAGCAATTTTGCCTTAACTTGTTCAGGAAGATTCTGCTCACGAAGCCAGGCATGTCTCCTGATAACAGTACCAGAGGCAGCCGCCCTGCAAGAAGCCTCTAAGGCATCAACACCACAGTGTAAACTATGTTTGCTGACTTGTTCAGTAGCATGCAACACATCCTGTAATTCCTTGTCCTCAGCACATGCAGGAAAGGCAGAAATCCTTTGTTTTAAAACAGATAAAAGAAACTGCTGATACTTAAACATGTGAAACTGGCAGTTTAAAGCTCTAATAGAAAGGGTGGCTGAAGTATAAACCTTTTTGCCCCACCTGTCCAAGGCACGAGAATCCTTCTCAGAGGGGATAGGATTCTTAAGAGGAGGCGGCCTTAGCAGCCTTGGAACCTTGCAAAATAGTTTCAGGATCAGCAGAAGGATTTTTGAATAAGAATTGATGAGAATCAGGGACCCTGTAAAATCTATCAGGCTTAGAAGGAGCAGGCGGCATGGAATCAGGATTCAAGTTAGCTTCAGAGAAGGCATCATCCACAATATCAAGTACAGGAGGAATAGCTAAAGGCCTGTGCTGAGGGAGAAGAAGGAATTCCCTGAGTCTCCTTTTGGAAGCAGAATAATCCTGACCTTCCCAATGAAAATGCTCCCTTATCTCATGCAAGGTTTCCCCAAAACAGAAATCTTCGGGGGGGGGGGGGGGAGGCAGAGGGAACAGAATCCTCTGTATCCAAATTCTCATAATGAGGGAAGGAGAAATCCTGATCAGAGGAAGAAACAGAAGATACAGAAGCCTGATCAGAGGAATCATAAGGGATATCCTGTCTAGGCCTTTTCTCAGGAGGAGGGTGAGAGCCCCTTATCATAGTTAATAAATCCTCAGCCATCCGAAGTAATTGTTTCTGAGTCTTAGGAGCTGAATCCGAAGAAGCTTGAGCAGAATGTCTGGGTTTAACAGGAGTCTTTGACTTGGCTTTTGTCTTTGAGGAAATAGTAATGTGTGAAGGCCTGAAGACCCCCTCAGAAGCCGGTACCTGCACAGCGGTTCCGGACCCATCTGAAGGAGCGACGTCCGAAGGTCCTGCAGCAGACAAATTACTAGGCCTAGTTGGCTCACCATGTGAGTCCGTGTCGGCCATCGGTTCTGAAGTGGCGGACAACAGGGGCTGCAAAAGTGCCTCACTGACGACCGCCGAACCCGAAGATGGCTCCGGCTGCAACGTATCCTGTTTGGACCTCGGAGGCCTGTCCTTGTCTTTGCGCTTCTTCTGTAATCCGGTAGTCGGTTCCGACGACATTCTATAATTAAATCGTCTACCGAAGTAATTCAAGGCCCAATCGTACCTACGCTTGATAGTGCGAGAATTAAACCTGGCACAGAACCGACAACAAGAAACGGGGTCGGAAAGACAACAAGGGGTTGGGAGGGTGGCCTAATGGTCAAGGTGTTTGCCTTACAAACACAAGGTGCAGGGTTTGAGTCTCACAAGGGATAATTGGCTAGGCTTAAAATGGCTCGCAAGGGCAGTTAGCTTAGTACTAAACTATGAACCTATGAACGTCGTGGTCAGGGCCTAAGCAAGGTAGACAGTAAGAGTGGAAGTCTTTATGAGGTATTTGTTTCCCACACGATACACAATTATTAACTTTTTTTGACATCGGAGGAGCAAGAAAAAAAGTTTCCCCAACGGGGTACTTAGAGCTTGAGAAGAGAAGTAGAAAACTTCGGACCAACGACAATCACACCACGTTGTCTTGAAAATGCCAACCAACAACTAGCGAACTGCTTTGCACCGCACGGCAAGAAAGACTGGAGAAGATGGCGTTGGCTGTCAGCCTTATACCCATATGCTCTGACGTCAGGGTTCTAGCTGAAACAGCCGACGCCGGACCCAGAATTTGATATTCTGGCCGACCTCGGGCTGCCTGCCGGCAGGAGTACCCTACAGTTATGACTGCAACAGTGAATCACGAAGAACATCTGGTATAGAATATCTAAGACACACTCAAGTTCACTAGGCCAAATATTTAAAGAGTAAATATAGCAAGAATATAATATCACACAGGAAGGGGAACTGCAGGAAAGCTATAAGAGCTATCTATCTATTAGTAATGCTATATATGAAAGGCTACTAAATAGAAACATTTTTTAAATTTAGTGGCTCGAGCATACACTCCTATGGTGACATGAAGAGAAGTCAACCACCACTGGAGGTCCTTCTTGCAAGAACTTGTAATCAATATTGTGTGGTCCATGGGTAGTTCCTGGTAAGACCACTGAGTGAACAACAGCCACTGAAGGGTCCGCATATGCATTCTTGCTAATGGTATTGCTAGGATTGCTGCAGCCATCATACCCAATACTTTCAGAACTTCTGAAGCTGGTGCGCTCTTTCAAAACTAGATCTTGGGTAATTCACAGTGCATCATGGGATAGGGGGCTTGGCCTCGAGCTACTGGAAGACCTCGAGCTTTACATGTGGCTGTATCGGAGCAGAGGGATTGGCTCCGAACCCAGCAGTCAAGAATGAATGGCAAGATTGAACAACTTCACATCATGAATTTAGTGCAACGCCACAAACAGAATGAAAATGAATTTACTTTGTATCTGGAATGAAGCAGTAAGGCTACTTTAACGGTAATGTGTATGTGTTTTCATACATCAAGTGAAAAGAGCAAACAAAAAAGAGCGACCTTTCCAAAATGAATCATAAATTAGCAACAAAAAGTACCACTTTATCCTGGGGTTTTTCATCTCACACTCCCCAACTCACCTGCTAATTATATATACCAACTCAGATTGCACAACTTTAGGGAAATGGCAAATTCTCAGACCTCACTGTGCTGCAGTGTGTACAACCAGCAAAACAAAGAAAAAAGAACATTTGTTAATAGAGATGAAAGTGTATGTATGTATGTATGTATAATACAGTAGCACGGAATATGGATCCAACCAAATGGTAAAGTATGAGTGATAGGAAAGTGTGCAAATAATGATGTAAACGGTATATATAAAACTATTATTGTGAATGTGCTGTAAACGGACATTGCTGCTTTAATATGGCATTTTCTTTATCTTAATTCAACATTTCTTTTAAGAGCAGAGATAAATTTCTGCATTAGTCACAAGGTTTATTAAATGAAGCAATTAAAACTGTATACAAGGAGGACTGAGGGAAGCCCTCTAAAACGTTTGTCTGCTCCTTGGAAAGGGTGATTTGATTTGATGTTTACAACAGTGTTCTCTGGCAAACTGAAAGAGGATACCAGAAAAAAATGGAATTTATTCCTGTTAAAGGAGTCCTGAACGACTGACAAACACATATGGAAAGAGACTGTAACCCAGCAGTATGAAACGATACAGGCTATGAACTTGCTGTTAACCCCAGGAATTTTGCCTATGGAGACACTAAATTTTTTACATTATTTTTTTATTTTAATCTATTATTTTATTTAACATTTGTTTACCGGGAAAGTCAGACTTGGAACAAAGCCAGTTTTCAGCTGAGGCCTGGGGAGAAATGCTCCAGACTCGTGTATTTTGCAAAATAAACTATGCTATTTTCCAAGACCAGTGTCTGTGCTGCCTTTAAACTCCACTTCGATGGACTGCAGCAAACATTTTGTGCGCACACTTATTTTATATACAAGTTGTAAAACTGTAACCTATCACTAATAATACAATACCTCCTGTATGTCATTAGAGAAGTGCTACAAACCTCAACAGGGTTCAGTCCTTTTAAATTATTACATGGCAGCCACCCTCATGAACTGCTAGATACTGCCAGACAACTTGGTCAGAAGTGAAAACCTCATTCTGTAGTGTCCTAGAACTGTTCCAACTTATAGGACAGGCTGAAAATGGGGATGCCCAGAATGAACTAACACCTGGAAAGGGCCCAAGCTACTAAACAAGGGGTGTATGACAGGAATGCAAATAAAAAATGGAATTTAAAGGACAACTATTTATTTATTCGCATTTGTTTACCGGGATTGTCCACCGGGCCATTAACAGTCTATTTTTAGTGAAAGCCCAGACAGAAATGCTCCACAGACAAGTAAATATAACAAGCATGATCTATAACGATTATACAAAGTAATTAAAATAACAAGCGAGTTAATTAAAAAAAAAGTATTACATAAGTCTGACTTAACATTTTAGTGAGATTCACAGAGGTATTCAGTATCTGGAAATTGACAGAATGAGTATATAAACTTTGTACAATTATTAATAGCTAAAAAACAGACAGATCAAACAGAATACAAAGTGAAGGAATGAGGGAGGAGCTATGGAAGTGTAGGTAGTCAGAACTTAAAAGTTGGAGATGAGGTACAATTGCATCTCTATAGATAGATTTATGTATGTATGTTTAAAGGCTGAAGGGTTTGGGTTAGATCTCAATTCAAAGACGTGTGTCTGGAGTGTTTCTCCCCGGGCCTCCGTTGAAAATTGGCTTTGTTCCAAGTCGGACTTTCCCTGTAAACAAATGTTAAATAAATAAATAAAAGTGATAAGGGAAGAGAATTCCAGATTTTTGCTACCGAGTAAGTGTATATAAGTTGGCCTGCAGGTAGGTTGGGTTTGTCTACCTGTAGAATATGTTGAATTTTGGATCTAAATGACCATTTGGGTATATAGTTACTGAAAAGTGTGGTGCAAGCAGGACATTCAGATGGTTTGTTGGTGTCTATATCACATAGTCAAACTGCAATAAGTTCGACTACGTAAACATTGAACCAGGAAGTTCGAAATGCAATAACTTTGAACACACAGAACAGTGTTTTTTCCCCCAGGGAAAAAAAAAATTGCTGTTCCGGTACAAAATCAAAAACACAAGTACACTTCAAGCTGTGCCCCCCACACCCCCCCTTCTTAAATATACCAACTCCGTGATCGCACCACAGTGGAGGAAATAGCAAAGCCGCGGAAATGTCCCAACAAATTTTTTCCCTGGGAAAAAATTAGAAGTTATGTACTTACCATAACGTTCCATCTGAGTAGGTGGATTCATTTGTCTGCAACCTGTGGGTATGGATCCGATATCGGATCCGAACCGGCATGGTTTATCCAGCTATGGATCCGAGCTCCTAGCTCCTCCCCTCGCCCATAATGCCCTGCTCTCCCTACATGACCTCAGATCGAGTTTGCCCTGCACCAACTACCCTAACCAAAGGGTAACACACCCTATGCAGGAATGTCACTTGAAAACAACACAGGAACTGCAAGGTGGAGGAAGAAGGAACCCAACTAATAGTACAAGACCAAGACCTCGACTGTTGTATAAAAATTCACTGCTGCTTGAATAAAATGAAAAAACAGGTTTATTTCTTCCACGTTAAGCGCTTTCAGCTGTCCCCAGCCTTCATCAGAACAACTAATCTTTACAAACACAGAGTTTAAATACATATCTAATTAACATCTTAATTGCTAAATTGGTTAAAAAACCGCCAAAAATGTTAAAACATTGTTGTAACAAAGCATAAAGTCAGAACCCTTTATGACTACTATATCCTCTTTAAAATCCACTATTATTTATGCATGTATAGTGAAAACATTCTCATGTACAAATTAACATATGTTAAAAATTATACATTACAACTGGTGTATAAAAATAGTGTTAAAATTATACTATTCTCTACCTTTGTTCACATTTTCATACTGTCTTAGTACGGTGAGCATAAATATTTCCCATTGCACTCAGCATACTTAGGCTAAAATAATCCCTGTATTTAATTCATACTGTGACTTCTGTGTATATTATTCTAAAGCCAAAAATGGTTTTAAACTAATAAAATCATTAAGACCAGGAGGTGTAGTGGAGTCTGTCAAAATCTGCCACTTGCTCTCACATAGTGCTAGCTTAGTTTTCCAATCACCTCCGAACGGTGTGTTATCCACCTGATCGATAATTGAGAAGAGGAAGCTGTGTTCAACACCTTTATCTAAAATGTGTCTGTATAATGCGTTCTTGGTGTCACACTTCCCTATATATGTATTCCCTTCCCAAAATAGGACAGTTGATTGATGGCTGGCTCAAAAAAACATATGATGGTATCCCTCATATTATCAAGGATTCATGGAGATTTTTGGGGACCATCAAGAAAGAAGTACATGACACGGATTCCATCTTATTGACAATAGATGTAGTGGATCTTTTTTCCAGCATTCCAAGAACTGAAGGATTGGAATTTTTCGAAAGAAGTCTAAGGAAGTTTACAGACTTCTCCTGGGATAAGATCTGCCTCCTTTGTGACATGATGTCACTCGTTTTGGATTACAACTACATTCTGCATCAAGGAGAATATTTCAGACAGACCAGGGGAGTTGCAATGGGAGCAGCTTGTGCCCCCATCTTTGCAAATCTGGTCATGGCGGAATGGGAATCTGAGTACATCTTTAAAGGTCCTCACTACAGCCACATCGCTTTATATGTCAGATACCTAGACGATATTTTTATCGTGTGGAGGGCATCGGAAGACAAGTTGCTGGAATTTACGACCTTTCTCAATCAAACAGTGGATTTCTTAAAATTCACATTTGATTATAGTTACAAAGAAATGTCCTACTTGGATGTTTTACTAACCAAGAACACAAGTGGCTTTTCATCTAGAATCTACAGAAAACCAACATTTTCTAACGATTATGTCCATTACAGTAGCAACCATCCCCCCCACATTTTCAGCAATATAGTTAAAGGTCAATGCATCCGGGTGGCTAGGATGACGTCCAACAAAAATATGGTGGAAATGGAAATGGACATTATCAAAGATATGTTCATCACGAGAGCTTATCCAGTGAAGATGGTGGAAGGGATTATCCAATATGTTACCCGGGAATGGGGTAAAAAATACATTCCACTGTTAGGTACCTTTAAATCAACTACTAAAGAAGACACTTTTGGCGCAGCAGGGAGGGTATGTGTACTCATGTACTCTCCCAAAACGTACTTGATACAAGAGATATTGGACAGACACTGGAACACCTTGATGATCATAGACAAAGAAAAAATCCTGGGTACTAAACCCAGATGTGTGTTCAAAACAGCCCCAAATTTAAAGAGAATATTGGAAAAAGATGACAAGACTAGGTGTAAAGGAGACAAAGACAAAGGGACTACCAAATGTGGCAACTGCAAACAATGCAAACATATCAATACAAACAAAATAGTTAAAATAGATGATATATGTCACACCACAATTAGATGTAAAAGAGGGAACTGTAAAAGCAAACAAGTGGTGTATGTGGCAATTTGTACAGCATGTAATGCCCATTACATCGGGAAAACTGAGAGACAACTAAATAGACGTATATACGAGCATCAGTACAGAATAGGGAAGTGTGACACCAAGAACGCATTATACAGACACATTTTAGATAAAGGTGTTGAACACAGCTTCCTCTTCTCAATTATCGATCAGGTGGATAACACACCGTTCGGAGGTGATTGGAAAACTAAGCTAGCACTATGTGAGAGCAAGTGGCAGATTTTGACAGACTCCACTACACCTCCTGGTCTTAATGATTTTATTAGTTTAAAACCATTTTTGGCTTTAGAATAATATACACAGAAGTCACAGTATGAATTAAATACAGGGATTATTTTAGCCTAAGTATGCTGAGTGCAATGGGAAATATTTATGCTCACCGTACTAAGACAGTATGAAAATGTGAACAAAGGTAGAGAATAGTATAATTTTAACACTTATTTTTTATACACCAGTTGTAATGTATAATTTTTAACATATGTTAATTTGTACATGAGAATGTTTTCACTATACATGCATAAATAATAGTGGATTTTAAAGAGGATATAGTAGTCATAAAGGGTTCTGACTTTATGCTTTGTTACAACAATGTTTTAACATTTTTGGCGGTTTTTTAACCAATTTAGCAATTAAGATGTTAATTAGATATGTATTTAAACTCTGTGTTTGTAAAGATTAGTTGTTCTGATGAAGGCTGGAGACAGCTGAAAGCGCTTAACGTGGAAGAAATAAACCTGTTTTTTCATTTTATTCAAGCAGCAGTGAATTTTTATACAACAGTCGAGGTCTTGGTCTTGTACTATTAGTTGGGTTCCTTCTTCCTCCACCTTGCACACCCTATGCAGGAAACTGACAAGGCCAGGGGGATAGGAGGGCGGGATGGTTGCAGACAAATGAATCCACCTACTCAGATGGAACGTTATGGTAAGTACATAACTTCTAAATCTGAAGTAGGAGAATTCATTTGTCAGCAACCTGTGGGACAGAGTCCCCAGCTACCTGAATCTTGGGTGGCCATCATGGAAGGATATTCCGGAGCACCGCGGAGCCAAAGGATGCTCTACCTCTAGAAGTGACGTCCAGCTTGTAATGAGTAATAAAGGTATGAGATGAAGCCCAAGTGGCTGCTGAACAAATGTCATCCAGAGGAACCCTAGACTTAAAGGCCGCTGAAGTAGAGACAGACCGGGTCGAATGAGCATGGACTCCCTCCGGTGCGGGCCTCCCAGAGGCTTGGTACGCCAACAGAATACACTGAGAAATCCAGCGTGACAAAGAAACTTTGGAAATTGGTTTACCCAGATTGAATTTGGCAAAAGAAATGAACAACTGGTCTGATTGCCTATGACCAGCTGTCCTATGCAGGTAAAAACGAAGCTGCCTGTGAACACCCAAGGAATGCAGCTTGTATTCGCCTTTGTTTTGATACTTAGTGAAGAAAACAGGGAGGTTGATGGACTGATTAATGTTAGCTTCCGAAGCTACTTTAGGAAGAAAGGCGGGATTGATCCTTAGGTACACCCGGTCCGAATGAAAAATCAAATAAGGCGGTTTCATGGACAGGGCCTGAAGCTCTGAAACTCTCTTAGCCGAAGTAATGGCTACCAAAAAAGCAGTCTTAAAGGACAAGTATTTAAGATCGACTGTGGCCGCAGGTTCGAAGGGGGGAGCGGTCAAGGCCTGAAGTACCAAGGAAAGATCCCACAGGGGAACCGTTTCTTTGACAGGGGGTCTGAGCAAAAGGTGCCTTTTAGGAAGGTTTTGCATAACTTAGCCGACATAAGAGGCCCTGAATCGTGTCCAACATGGTAATGAGATATGGCCGCCAGCTGAACTTTGACCGTGGAACTACTGGCGCCATCATTAAAGAGAGTAGTAAGGAAATCTAGAACCAAAGGAAGGGGAACCGTGAAAGGATCTAGGTCTTGCCGCTCTGCCCAAATGGAGAAACGCTTCCATTTACTGCGGTAAATTTTTCTGGTAGAGGGCTTGTGGGCCGCTACCAGAATGGCTTTAACTGGGGACGAGATACCGGGAGTCCTGAATAGGAGTGGAACTGGAGCAGCCAAGCAGTCAACTTCAGGTTGTCCAGGTTCGGAGTTGGCAGGTTCGACGGGTGTGATATCAGATCCGGAATGGGATCTAGAATCAATGGTGGATTCACTGAATGAGACCTTAGGTAAGGGAACCAGACCTGTCGAGGCCAGAACGGGACAATGAGGATCATTCTGCACCCCAACCGAGAGGCTTTCTGAAGTACTTGTAGCATCAGAGGTAGAGAGGGGTATGCGTAAAGAAGACCAGGAGGCCAAGCATGCACCAGAGCGTCACTCGGAGAATCCCCTGGAGGGGGGATTAGAGCGAAAAAACTGTCGCACTTGGCGTTTAAAGAAGAGGCAAAGAGATCGCAACAGGGAGTCCCCCACTGTGCGAAGATACGTTTCGCTACTTGAGAATTGAGAGACCACTCATACGAGAAGAGAATGGTGCAACTGAGCTTGTCTGCTAGGATGTTGGTCCAACCCGGAAATGCGTTGCGATGAGAAAGCGGTTGGTGGAGATCGCCCATTCCTACACTCTCATGGCTTCTCGGCATAAAGGGTAAGACCTGGTTCCCCCGTTTGTTGATGTACCAGACCACCGACATGTTGTCTGATTGAATCACAATTGTTCCCAGGGGAAGGAGGGCCTGAAGTGCTTGCAACGCCAAGAGCACCGCCCTCATTTCCAGAACATTGATATGCAGGGATGTCTCTGAATCGTTCCACGTGCCTTGGACCATCCGGCCCGCAAAATGCTCCCCCCACCCGAGGCGGGAAGCGTCCGTGGTCACCGTGGCGAGAGGGGGAGATGCACAAAAGGGGCGGCCCCTGTGGAGGTCTGGAGAATGTAGCCACCACAAGAGAGACCGCTTGCAAGCCTTGCTGATTGCAATGGGATGATACAGGGGGAGGGAGAGAAATGACCATTGCACCTGAAGTGTCCAATGAAGCACCCGCATGTTGAAGCGGGCATGCGGAAGAAGAGTAATCGCTGCCGCCATAGACCCTAGCGCCCTCAGGACCAATTCCACAGGTGTTGAGCTGGAGTGAAGGATGGCCCGCACCTGGAGTCGCAGATTCCGAACCCTGTCGGTTGTGAGAAAGGCTCTTAAATTTCTCGTGTCTAACCTGGCTCCTATAAATTCTATTGTTTGAGTAGGGACCAGGTTGGACTTCTCTATGTTTACCGTGATGCCTAGCTTGGGAGCAAGACGAAGGAAGGAGTCTCTTGCCAAAGAGAGCAGATGCCTTGTTGGGGCGGTGAGAAGCCCGTCGTCTAGGTACGGAAAGACCTGCACCCCCTGAAGCCTCAGGTGGGCCGCAACCACTGCTAACACTCTGGTGAACACCCTGGGGGCTGTGGTGAGACCAAAGGGAAGGACCCTGAACTGGTAGTGACTGGCTCCCAGCCGGAAGCGAAGAAACCTCCTGGATCGTCTGTCCATCCGAATGTGGTAGTACGCATCCTTGAGGTCTATAGAGCACATCCAGTGATTCTCCCCTAGAAGGGGGAGGATGGACTGCAAAGTGACCATCCGGAACTTTTCTTTGGGAACTGACAGGTTCAACAGGAACAGGTCTAGAATGGGTCTTAGGTCCCCCGTCTTTTTTGGCACTAAAAAGAACCTGGAGTAGAACCCTGATCCGATCTGGGAGGACGGGCTGGATGGCTCTTTTTCTCAGCAGACGGCCAATTTCTGCTGAAGCGGCCTCCCTCTGATCGGGTGGAACATCGGGGAGGATTTTTAACTTTGGGACATGAAGAAAGGGGATCTTGTAACCTCTGGATATAATCCGGAGTACCCAGCGGTCCGATGTAATGGACTCCCATGCCGCTAGGTGCTCCGAGAAACGTCCCCCGACTGCCTCCAGAGTGGAGCAGTCGGGCAACCCCTCAGGGTTGCTGCGTCGGCCGTTCAGAGAAGGGTTCTCTGGACCCAAAGTTCCTGGGAGACCCTCTGCCCCTAGGGCGGTGTCCTCCCTGTCCTCCTCTGCCGTGGAAGGACTGGTTGTCCGGAGCGGGTTGGGAATGCTGCGACTTCCGGAACCACATCATCTTCTGGCCCTTTTGGTTCCTAGAGTAGGACCTCTGGGGCACAGAGAAGCGGACTCCGACGGCAGACAGCGTGTTCCCGTCCTTCTCGCTCTGAACCAAGGTATCGCGAACCGTCTTGCCAAAAAGGGCAGAACCGGCAAAAGGGGCGTTCGCGAATGACTCCTTGAAGGGCTCCGTAAAATCGCAGTGGCAGAGCCAGGCCTGCCATCTTGTGACTAGGCCCGCTCCCGCAGCTCCAGCGGCTCCCTCGGTAGCGTGGGAAAGTAACCGCATAGAGGTGTTAGTCACAGAACGAAGAGTGGCCATACGGGTGGAGTGCATAAGTTTGTCCTCTGGGGGGGATGCAGTGTATTCCTTGATAAGATCGCGCTGCATCCTAATGACGTGTGCCAAATAGTTGAGCACCCTCACTGAGAAGGTCGCTGAACTAAAGATTCGCTTCCCCAAACGGTCCATCATCCGAGACTCATTGCTCGGGGGATGGACTGAGGGACTCTCCTGGGCGAGTTCCCGCTTAGTGGCTGCTGCCGACAACATGGCATCTACCGGGGGTCCCTTGCTCCAGTGGGCAGGGTCAGCAGGAGGGCTAAGGATCCTGTCGGGCCTCTTAGGGATTGGCTCCACGGTGTCCGGGTCCTTTCACGCCCTGGTGGTAATAAGGTCCACCAGGGGGTCGGCAGGAGGGGACACCCAAGAGGTAGACGGGACCACTTCAAATGCCTCCAAGAACACTGACTCGTCCAAGGAAGACTTTGGGGCAGACCACCCACCTCTGATCCGTAACATTTCCATGATGTCTCCGAAGGAGACATCCTCAGGGGGTGATCTTGGGGAGCCTTCCCCTTCCTCCAAGTCAGTGTCTTCGGACAAAGACTCGGGGGAGTCTATGTGCCTCCTTTTACACGAATGCTTGCGAGGTACTTCCTTGGGGTGGCTGTCCGAGGAGCCCTCACCAGCAATGTCCAGAACCACAGGAACTGCTTGGGGCAGTGAAGCGGGCTGTCTCAGTGGCCGGGTGATGGAAGCCTGGCCCAGAGCAGATGGAGTGCGGGACAGAGCCGAAGCAAGGGCCGGGGGTCCGGATACCCTCAACAGAGCCCTCTCCACTACATCAAAAGCCGAGGGGGAGCCAGCCTTGACAATAGGATCCGAAAGTCGGCTCCCCCTCGGATCCGATGAGCGGATCGGAGCCGTCGCCGAGCCCCTCGGATCCGAGGGACCAGTGCGCTCCGACAAGGACGGCGCCGAAGGCACACTGAGTCCCTCGGATCCGAAGCTCGGGCCAAGGCTCCGAGAGGTCGGATCCGACAGACTCGAGGGTAGGGTCGGATCCGAAGTACCCAGTACTGCCGGCGCCGACTCACCCACGGCTCCGAGGCTGCCCGGCTCCGAGCGCTCTGAACCCAGGTAGCGGGTCGGAGAAGAAGCAATGGGCTTAAAAAAGGGGATCGAGCTCCCCCGCAGAGGGGGGGGGGGGAGGCAGGAGCACTCCCATCTGCATCTGGGCCTGGATGAACCTTCGCATCATCCGGTCCAGATCAGCATCGGAGAGGCTGTAAGTAGACCTCGATGAGGCTACCGAGGTAGGCCTTGAGTGCCACCTTGATAGCCTCGAAGGAGGTCGGGTCTCCTCATCCTCAGGCTCCGGTGAAAAGCACGGGGACCGGAGCCGAGGAGGGGGAGAGCCAGCACCCAGATAGGCCGGAGGAGAAGCCTGCTTAGCCGGCGGGGCCGAAACAGAGGTCTCGGCCCGCCGCGTGTGGTGCTTCTCTCTCCGGTCCTTTTTCCTGGCTTCCCTCTCCTCCGACCCTTTGGCGGGAGTTTGAATCCCAGGTGGAGGAGGGGGAGCAGGCAAGGCAGGGACTGCCGAAGCAGTGACCACCAAGGAGGCAGGGGCCGAAGCCGAGTCCGGGGGCAAGAGTCCCGCCAAGACCAGCTTCGACCTCCGCTCCTTCAATGCCCTGGGGTTGAACCCTGCACAGATTGAACACCCTGAAGTGAGGTGTTCAACCCCAAGGCATCGAACGCACCGAGTGTGGCCATCAGCAGGGGAAAGCTTATGGCCACACTCGGAGCACTTTGAAAAAACAGTTTTTGGGGCCTCAGACATCACTATTTTTTTTTTTTTTTTTTTTTTAAAATAGTAACAATAAACTAAAACACTCACACAAAGGCCCCCCCAAAAAAAACACACACACACCAACTACGAACCAGCGAGGGGAGGATAAAAACTATATTAAATTAACCCAAAAAAAGATATAAACAGAAGGGAAACCTAGAACTTTCACTGAAATTTAAAGTTTTAAAAATTTTAAAACCCTTTAATAAAGAATACTATAACTTAGCTTTTGGAGCTCCGACGACCCAGCCTTTACCATGCGCGGCAAACTAGATCTGAGGTCATGTAGGGAGATAAGGGCATTATGGGTGAGGGGAGGAGCTAGGAGCTCGGATCCATAGCTGGATAAACCATGCCGGTTTGGATCCGATACCGGATCCATACCCACAGGTTGCTGACAAATGAATTCTCCTACTTCAGATTTCGGTGTGCCGCGGCTTAGCTATTTTGACATTTTGAACTTCCCAGTTAGATGTTCCGGCATTCGGACAATTAAGCATTCGAACTACTAATATAGACCAGGTTTGTTTACTAATTTGTGAGCAGAGTTGTTAATTTCATGTAGAAAAGATAATTTGTTAGTTCACGCCACTAAAGCGTGTGTAGCGCTTTACAGTGGGGGTGGAATACGAGGCATTGGTGGCAAACTTAGCAACATTGTTATAACATTTCTAATTTTGATAGAGGGTAGACAGTAAATTTGTGAGTAGTAGAGCTCCACAGGTTAGGGAGGGTAATAGGTATGTGACGGCAAGGTTTTTTTTTTTTGTTTTGTTTTTTTACTGGGGAACTTAGTGTTTTTGTCTATACAGAATGACAAG
This sequence comes from Protopterus annectens, assembly GCF_019279795.1. Lineage (NCBI taxonomy): Eukaryota > Metazoa > Chordata > Ceratodontiformes > Protopteridae > Protopterus > Protopterus annectens. The sequence goes on from NC_056745.1 coordinate 515,441,161, forward strand.
TTTTTGGTGAGCTTTTTTTTGATATTATGCTGATTATGTAGGTCAAATTTTAAGTGTTCATCTCTGATTATACCTAGTAATTTAGTGTGGGATACTACAATAACTCTTGTTCTGTGAGAGTATAGTGAAATGGTCTTTATTTTTGAGGGGTTTTTCTTAGGAGTGAATAGAATTAGCTTGGTTTTGTTTGGGCTGAGTAACTGGATATTTTTGTAAAGCCATTTTTCTAAAGAAGTGAAGGCAAGCTGTGTAGACTGTTGGAGATCAGGTAAGTGAGTTGATTGAACAGAAGATAGTTGAATCGTCTGCATACTGAATAACAGAGACAAGTTTGAGTGAAGAGTGTATATTGTTGATAAATTTGCTGAATAGGAGAGGACCTAGTAGTGAGCCCTGGGGAACACCAGAAGAGTTATGGAGATAGGAGAGAGAAGAGTTCCATCTAACTGCTTGCTGTCTGTTAGACAGATAGCTAGTGAGTCATTTGAGTGATGAAGGGGAGAGTTGGTTAAGAAGTGGATGGGACACTATACCAAATGCTTTTGAAAGGTCTAGAATTAGTGAAGAGAGCAATTTACCAGACTCTCTAGCTTTGTTGACTGTATCCATGAAAGAGATCAAAGTGGTCATAGTACTGTGATCTGGTCTGAAGCCATGCTGTGTTGGTGATAGAGTCTGATTATGAGTGAGACAGTCAAGAAGTTGAGCTTGTATACACTTCTTAAGGATTTTGGAAATGGGAGAAAGAGTAGCTATACGGCGTTAGTTGGAGAGATCAGTAGGTCGCCACCCGGCTTTTGGGACACGATTCAAGAAGGGGTCTATTTACAAATAGGCTAATAGGGTAAGCTATAGCTTCTGCAGCAGATTTTACATATTCAGAGGTTAGATCGCCTGTTGCATTAGAGCCAGGTTTTAGTTTGAAGAGGAGAGTTTTAATGGTAGAGAAATGGGTTTTAGAGTAAAATAAGACATTAGTTGAGTGCAAGCTTTAGTGGAATTGAGATAGGCTGAGGAGGCAGAGAGATGTGTAATGTGGGATGTAGAAGATGGTGCAATCGTAGTGCAGAATAAATCAGAGTGGGGTTGGGGGAAGTCAGATGTGATATCAGATATGGTGTTAGTAAAGTGGGTATTAAAGAGACTGCCCATGTCAGGGTGACTTTTATTAGGAAAAGGAGCAGGATTATTTTTAGAGCGAAGGTTTAGAAATGAAGTAATACCGGTCCAGATTTTTTTGGGGTTAGGAATATTTTTGGATTGAAATTTTTTTAGTATTTTCTTTTGTCTTTGGTAACCTGTTTTTAACTTGCTTTTGGAGTTGTCTGAAATTCTGAAGGATGGACTGATTTTTTTTTTACATTGTTTCCAAAGTTTAATTCTTTTGTAGACTTGGTTAACAAAGATGAATAGTTAGATTTATTTCCTTTAGTCAGAAGGGGTGCACGTTTGTTAAGAATTTCTAGAAAAATGGTGTTAAAGTAGTTGACTGCATCATCTAGGGAAAAGGCTTTCAAGGCATTTCAGTCCATGTATTTCAATAAGTTGGTAAATGTTTGTGGATTAAAAGTTGGTCAAATTCCGTATTTGCCTGTGCTGATGTTCCGAGTACACAGGCAGGGGGATGAACACCGAGTATTTAGGAGAGTACTCACCGAGGAAATTTTGTTTGGGTCACTGACAAGTACCCCAGTCTAGGATGCAGCCTTCAGTATTACCTTTATTGAACCTAGCTGGGGATGTGATTAACTGTATAAAGTTAAATAAGTTGAGGATGGGAAATTGGTGCTGAATTGTGACCAGTTAATATTAACATCTAATATAATGGTTTAATTTTTGACTGTACTGGAGATCCAGACTACGATATCTTCTAGAATAGGTATATATTTGCCTGGGGGAATATAAAGAACTACAATGCATAGATTTTTGGTTTTATTTTTTGAAATGAGATGACAATTTCTGCAGTAGAGAACTGGAGAATGCTGATGGAGAAACCGGTATATAGCAGGATTTAGGAAAGAACAGTGCAATACTTCCTCCTTTGATATGCTGCCTATCTAGCCTTATACTGTTGAAATCTAGGGGAAGTAATTTTGAATTATGTTTGGTTTGAGCCAGGTTTCTGTGGCAGCAATATCTTTTTTTTTGTGGTATGTCAAGGTGTGGAAGTCAGTGATTCTGTTTGAAATATTGTGGAAGTTTAGTGTGACTAAATGTAGAGATTTTAGGCAGTTAAGTTGAGGGGAAGCATTAGCTGAAGTTGGACCTGGACTGGGTTGGATATCACCACTGAGAAGTATAGTTAAGATTCTAGGTGTATAAATGGGTGCCTATTGGTGTTTTCAGTGTCTACTAAAATGTATGCTGTTGATTCCTGTATGAAATGTGGCAGACAGAATTTTACATTTGGAAAACAGTAGTGTGTAAACAGGAAAAAGGTTGGAGGATATATTACAGTAACTATTTGAGTGGGATGAAAGAGGTGATGAAACATTTGTGGGTTTAGAGGGAATGAAGATAAAGTCAAAAGTTGTGAGTTGAACCAGTACAAAGTAAACAAGACTATGTGTATGTTAAGTAGTGAACGCCTGATTAAACTTAACACAGCAGAAATGATGTTGATATAAATACTAGTAGAAGCAAACTGTATTAAGTACAGTAGCTAATTAGAGAGTATTATGTAAGAGACAGTGAGTGGGACTATACAGAAAATAAGGTACTAGATTAGGTAGAACCTAGAAAGTGAAGGGATTATGAGGAGGTGAGGTTAGGAAGATGGAGAATGAGTAGGAGGGACCAGGAGGAGATATGGTGTAATGGTGAGGTGATTGGTGTGGCTAAATTGTATAAGTTTAAATGTAGTGGTGTGGGTGGGATTTGGGGGTAGGGTATGGGAGCAGAGTGAGCCTGAGTGAAGTGAGGGCAAATGGAGCAGGTTGATGCACACCAGGCAGTAACCACAAAACAAAAAAACAGTCAGCTACAGTAGCATGCCCAGGTCACTGCACTTAAATTTTAATTACACTTTCATGTTCAGTTTATATAATAGAGAAATGTAAGACTGGTTAAAGTTTAGTAGGAATTATTTTCAATTCACATAAATAATAAAGAAAGAGGGGAAATGCAATTGATAATGGCAAAGGGAGGAAGAGACCTGAAATAAGAGAGTCTGATTAGTGTGCACACCAATAGCCTAGAAATGCTAACCAATTATATTTACAGAGGATAGATAATGAGCCAAAAATTGTTAGGACACACTTCAGGCACTTGTATTTACTGGATCTTGAATCGCAACGCCAGTGAAGACTAAGGTAAGAAATCCAGGCAGCAATTCAGTGATGGAACACTTGCAGAGCAGTAAATTAGGGACTATAAAAGACAAAAAAATAAAAAAGACTGTTTAAAGGAGGGGATAGAGAGTAGACAAGGATATATATATATATATATATATAAACATTTATAGACAAAGTACGACTAAAAACTGTACAAGATTAATATAAGCCAATAGAGAAACACACCAGTATGATATAGGTAAAATGAATAAGTCTATATTAGATACAGGTCATCTATCAAATGCAAAAATCAACTGGCGACAAGCAAAAATATGACTCAAAATCAGTTAAGAGCACTGTAAAGTTTGATACCAATAGCAGACTACCAAAATAAAGCATCATTTCAAGCATATAAGTAAATAAAGGGCAGTGAATAGGAAGGAATACTGTTGGAGAACAGATAATAAAAAGCTACAGCTGTTACAACTTAAATAACTGAAATACATGCAGAGTGTACAAACAACTTCCAAATTTGCTGAACAGTAGTGTGGATTAATGCACAAAACAGTACGTGAGTGCAGATGACTATGCAACACTCTCAAACTAATATTGTTGTGTCTTTTTGGCTTTTCCCGGTTAGGGGTTGCCACAGCGGAACTCCGGTCTGCTAATGACTGGCAGCAGATTTTTATGTACCGAGTTGCCGGCCCTGATACACAACGTTCAACGAAGGTACGCCCATTCACGCATGTCCCCAGACAGAAGATGCTCTAGTTGAGAATCGAACAGGACAACTTCTTACTGTAAGGCGACAACGCTACCGCAGCGAGGCAAAGGTGCAGTAAATTAATTTGTTAAAAACTATGAGCTATATAAAATGTTTAAGTCAGCAAGTGTAAACGAATAAAGCAGCAGTATCGGATAATGTGACCGCATTTAGGTAGTATGAAGTTAACTTCAGCCTTAGAGCCGTACATGTACTCCTTGGCTAGTTTAAATACAGGGAATACTAAGTTGCTATAATGGCCTTAAACAAAAACAAAGACAAAAACTAATAGTACAGATTTAATACAACTATGGGCAAATGATGAAAAAAAATATACCCATTATTTTTTATCTTGCTATTAATTACTGCATCTCCGAAGCTTCCTGCAGCAAAAATAAATGCTCATTCCTAATTTTATTTTTTTAATCCTTGTCTGCCCCCTTTGTATAGCTAAATCTGTCCCATAATACACTATTTGGGCACAAAGTATGAGAAAATAGCCCTACCATTTATAGTCAGCCTCTACTTCCATTCACTTAGAATGGAACACCTGAAAAAAAATGCCTAGCTTGAGAGTCTGCAGATCATGCATCACTGACTGGTCTGCACTGAGTTTTACAAATGTGGTTACTACTGATGTACTATACATTCTTTGAAAGAAGCTTGCAATGAACATGAAAGTGTAATTATACTAGTCAGCACTAAAAAATTAAAAGCACTACACCCTCACAAACTCCCCTTGAGTACCTTGTTCCCCATTGTCCCTTTTTTTTCAATTATAAAGGAATTCCCAATACTATTCTAGCATGTCCAAAGGTCAGTTGTCAATCTCCTCTCCGGTCCAGCTGGTGAATCTGGGAATCTTGAGGCAATGTTACAACTGCCTCATGTATGCAGACAACCCTCTACTTCTCCCAACAAATTCCAACACGTGAGAGATGCATCCATATAGCCAAACTGGAGGCCAAGCTCTCTCAACTCAGTACTGGCGTAACCAGACGAGAGGAGAAGGATACCACACTCACTACAATTCCAGTCTCACATAGACCTACCACGACAGCAAACCAAACACATAAACACACAAAAACATACTCGGAGGCTCTAAATAAAAATCTGCCTAAGCAGCAGAGACCTCCAAAGCAGACACCCAATCAACCACTACCCCAAGACAAAACACGTGCAATACATAGCTCACAAAGCCAGTGTGCCGAACAGTCACAGCCCTTAAGGCTAAACAACACACCTGATACACTTGTAATAGGTGACTATTGTCAGGCACACTGACGTCCCGCTCACCAGGCTGAACAAGAAGGTCATGGTGAGCTGCCTGTCAGGCTTTAGGATCCGCCACATAACACAAGCACTCAGGTCACTCCAAGGCAAGTACAAATATGATTCAGCCATTGTCCATGCTGGTGTGAATGACCCGACACGTACCACCCTGGACTACATGAAGAGAGACATAGAGGAGCTCTCTGAGCATGTGGCCCAGGCCGGTATGACCCTGACCTTGAGTAGCATCTTAACCTCACCAAGAATGATGCCACAATATGAAGACAAGATGATCAATTTCAACAATTGGCTTAAGTATTGGTGTCATTCAAAGGGGATCCAATGCCTGTCAGCCTGGGATGACATGCTCAACAAGGCACGATGCTTCGCTAGGGACGGCTTGCACCTGTCACCCCTGGGCTTTCAGATATTGGCAAAGGCTCTTGCTACCCCCGTACTGCCTTTTTTAGGCAAGGCTCAAAAGACAAACCCACCTCCACAGGTATCACAAGGGATAAGAAACTAAGAGTAATGCTACTCAACGCCAGAAGTCTAAACCTCAAGATGCACGCACTCGAAACTCTCCTTAGCATGGAGAACATTGATATCTGTGCAGTAACAGAAACCTGGTTCAAGACTCCCGAGAGCACCCCAGCACTACCAGGTTATACCTCATACCATGCTTTTCAGCCCCAAAACTTGGACCGAACCACAAAAGGAGGGGGAGTATCAATATTCGTCAAAGATACCACACCTCCAGGTTGGTGGCACAGCACGAAGCATCAGAGACTATCCATGTGCAACTAACAGTGGGTAAAACTGCCTTCCAGTTTATAGCCTGCTACAGGCCACCCTCCCAAACCCAGGAACCCCACTCAGCCTTCCTGAGAACACTGGAAAATATAAAGGTCTCTCCAAACACCATTATACTGGGCGACTTCAACTACCCAAACATAGACTGGGAGCATTACTCTAGCTCCAACACCCTAGCCCAAAGGTTCCTAGAATTTATAAACTCAAATGCTATGGAACAACTTGTTACCACTCCCACAAGAGGGGAAAACATACTGGACCTTATCATCACCAACATGGGGACTCAATGCTCCAGACCAGAAGTGTATCCCTCACTAAGATCAGACCATAAACTAATCTCACTGGATATTCACATCCCGACCCCACCTCCTGCCCAGAAAACCACAGTGAAAAACTTGTCTAAAGCAAATTTCACACTCCTCAAAACCGAGGAGGATTCCTTCAAAGCCCCCGGTTCTGTGGAAAATACGGCCCAGACTGCAGAATCCTTTATAAATGCATTCTATGAACACCTTCAGGAATGCATGGATCATGCAATCCCAAATAAAACCAAGACCCAATCCTCCAAAGGCAGACATCCTGTCTGGTGGACCTCAGCCATAAACAAACTATACCATAGAAGGAGGAAGCTACTAAATGAGAGAGCAAAATCCCAAAAAGGGAAGGCATCTCTAATCAGTATTAGCAAAAAACTACGGGCACTCATAAAATCGTCTAAAGCCAGCTTCGAGAGAAAAATTGCACAGGACACTAAGGATAATCACAAGGCTTTCTTTAGTTATGTTAGGAACCTGGGTGGGAATTCCCAGATATGCTCAAAATTAGTCCAAAATGACAAAAAATACACCGAACCCACAGACATTGCCAACATCCTAGCTGACAGGTTCAGCGCAAACTCCCCCCCCCCTCCCCACCAAAAAGGCAAATATCTATCCCAGCAGAGTGCTGCCCCCCTGACATCTCAGATGCACAGGTAAGAGCTGCCCTCTCCAAAGCAAAAAAACACAGCATCAATGGGACCAGACGGTGTCCCGGGCTGCGTCCTACAAGAACTCAAAGAAGAGCTAAACCCAAACATAAAACTACTGTTCAATCTCAGCCTTACTACAGGATATGTACCCAAAGAGTGGCGTACAGCAACAGTGGTCCCTCTCCACAAAGGTGGTGCCTCAACGGATCCTGGAAACTATTGCCCCATAAGCCTGACTAGCTTAGTCTGCAAAGCTATGGAAAGGATCATCATGGACCTCATAAATAAAGATATTGAGGACCTACAGACACTGGATCCTACCCAGTTTGGCTTTGTTAAGGGCAGATCCTGCCTCTTAAACCTGGTTGATTTCTTTGAAACAGTCACCAAGGCCATTGATGAGGGGAAGGTGGTCCACACAGCCTACCTGGACCTCGCAAAAGCCTTCGATACAATACCCCACTCGGGCATTATAGATAAGCTCACTAGCTTAAATATAAACCCCTATGTCACTAGATGGGTTGCAAACTAGCTCAAGGACAGAACCCACATGGTTAGAATTGCTGGAGCCATGTCAGACTCCAAACCAGTTACAAGTGGCGTCACACATGGCTCAGTCCTGGGACCTCTCTTGTTCGGTATATATTTCTCGGAGGTACAGGCCAACACGGAAGGACTGTGGCTGACCAAGTTCGCAGATGACTGCAAACTGGGCGCCATAATCGACTCTCCAGCCAACACAAGCATCCTCCAAAAGGGCCTCATAGAAACAGACAACTGGTGCCAGAGCCATGGCCTCAAGCTAAACGCCAAAAAGTGTATAGTCATCCCTTTGGCAAAAACAAAGTGCCCACAAATTACCACATAGGTGGTAATCCATTAAGTACAGAAGAAGTAATTAGGGACCTGAGGACCCAAGTTGATAGCAGTCTCTCATTTGACAACCACATGGCCAAAGTGGTTAGAAAAACATTTTATATAGCCCACCTAATCATGAAGGGATTCACATCTAGATCGGGGAGGTCATTGTGCCTCTTTACTCATCCCTCATCAGGCCCATAATTGAGTACAATGCCCCTTTTGGGATGGTACCTTACCAGACACCTGCAGCAACTGGAAAGACCCCAAAAGTACCTCACCAAGAGGATCAAAGGGCTCAAACAGATGCCATATGCTGCCCGGTTAAAGAAACTCCAGCTCTACTCAGTGGCATACCGCCTGTTCAGGGGCGATCTGTGCCTGACGTATAAAGCCATATCCAACCCGGAATTAATGGACATGCTGCACCTCAGAAAATCCAAATCCCATCGAGCTATGCGCTCGAGAGACTTGAACCTCAGCACTGAAATAAATAGGACATGCTGGAGGGACAGATTGATAACCAAGAGGCTCCCTTCAGTCTGGAATAAAATTCCAGTCCAGGTTAAGCCGAGTCCCTCACTGACTCTCTTCAAGAGAAATCTTGATGAGTGGATGGGAGATCGTAGGTTTAACCAGGGTATCACTTCTGTGTCGCTGTTAGACAGAGGCACAGTATACTAACCTTGAAAAAGGGCATAGCAAAATTAATTTAAAATGGGTGGCGAAAGCCAAACACATTCTGGCTAGGCTTATAAATGCCCTAGGGCAGATAGCCTAGTATGAACCTATGAACCTAAAAGTGTCAACAGATTACTGAGATTAAGATTACTTTACAAAAAACACACAGACATACATGGTCGCCTACACACAGACAGACATGAACTACAAAAACTCATAGAAAATGGTGAAGTTTATATCATATGGGATCACCCAATACCAACAGTTCAAAAGATAGATGCTAAAAAAACGGATAAACTTGAGGCCTGTTACAACAAAATCTGCAAATTTGCAACCATTTCTAAGAACTCTTCCCATCATTGTCACTCCCTACACACCCTAAACTGGCTAGAACTCCACAACCACCTAAAGTACCTACAACTTACAACAGCCCACAAACTCATCTTTAAACCAGCAGAATGCCCCTCTCTTGCTAAATCTCTAACACCCTACACACCTACCCGTACCCTGAGATCCACAGGCCAAAACCTCCTGCATGTACACAAACCCATCCACCCAACTGGTTAACTACTACTATCCCACACTATAGCCAAACTATGGAACAATCTCCCTACACCACTACGTAATATACCTAACCACAACAATTTCAAATCCATGCTTCTCTCCCATATCTCCTCCAAATGGGAATGTCCTTCACATGCTCCTACCTAAAACTCCCACACTACTAACTCCACACCTAAATCATCATTTCTTTGCCTACTTTAACTTAATTCAGAGATCTTGCTCAGAACACCTTTTCATAAATCTTTTGCATGCACACCTCTGGCCTACCTTACTCATATTCTCAAACTTTCATTGTTTGTTTTTCTTATCCATTGTACCCATAATATTGTTTTCCTCTGTAATATTGTAAATTTGTCTCTATTCGTATGCATTTGTATGTCTGTTTGGGGCTTTTCCCCTCGGGTCTCCACTGAAAAAGGGTAATTCTTACCCTGCTGGACCAACCCGGTTAACAAATGCAAATAAATAAATAAAATAAATATATATATAGTGATCCA